>NW_008334871.1:990149-1010098 GCF_000622305.1 Nannospalax galili | reverse complement strand
TCAACTACTAATTCAGTTTTTATTAATTATATTATTTATTTTATTCTTACAGTATGATAAATAATTATAGCAATTTGTCCCATGATGCTATCAAAGTGGAAACTGTGGGCTCTACAATTGTTCTATTCATCTAACATTTCTAAAATTTCAAAATGACATGGTTATCTAAAAACAGTCATATTTTAATTTCCAAATTTAATTTGCATACCCAATAAGTCACCACTGTATTTCATAATTGTAATTTAACAAGCATTCAATTAATATTTGGAATCATTATGTTGATCAGGGATATTACAGCAGTATGTTTGATTCTATGTATTCTTTTAAGAAAATAACATTGGACCAGTGCAAAAGCTCAGCTGACAAAGGTGCTTGCCACTGCAAACTGGAAACACAAGTTCAATCCTCAGAACCCATGTAAAAAGGTAGAAGGAGAGAACTGACTACGCAGTGTTGTCCTCTGACCTCTGCACATCACACTGTGGTAATCCAGAACCCACAAACCTGCCTCATTCACACACTTACACACACGATAAGCAATCAATAATTTTTAAATGAATATAACAATGTCAATGATGCCCCCACACTATTGAAACACTTTTTTTGCTACGTCTTTGCAAGTTGAAACAATATAAAAAAATATAGCTCAATGTTTAGGGAAAATTTTTTTTCCCTAAAGGAAAAGACAGAATAGAGCTTCAATCTGTGAACTAATATTTTATATGTCAACAACTTGTCTAAAACATTCATTAATTTGGATTTTGTTATTAATGTTTCATAAATTTCATAGATAGATAGATTGATCACATAGAGATTTGTGTGAGAAAATGATTGATTTCTTGTCATTCATTTATCAGTTTTCTTTTTTTTTTTTTTTTTTTTTTTTTTGGTCTTTTTGAGACAGGGTCTCCCTGTAGCCCCAGCTGTTCTGGAACTCACTATGTAGACCAGGCTGGCCGTGAACTCACAGAGATCCACCTGCCTCAGTTTTACAAATATGTGTAAGCCACTGAATAAACATCTCTATGGAACACAGTCTAGGGCTGGTGAGATGGGTCATTGGGTAAAGACACCTTCCACCAAGCCTGACTACCTGAGTTTGATCCTGGTGACCTACAAGGTAAAAAGAGAGAACCTACTTCTACACAGCTTGTTACATTCAACAAACAATTAAATAAATGGAAGAAAATATTTAAGGGACTGGAGGGATGGCTCAGAAGTTGAGAGCACCGACTGCTTTTGCAGAGGACCAGGGTTCAATTCCCAGCACCCACATGGCACCTAACAACTGTCTGTAATGCCAGTTCAAGGAGATCCACTGCCCTCTTCTGACCTCCAGGAGCAGTTATACACATGGAGGCCATACACCTAAAAAAATAATAATAATAATATTTTTTTAAAAAAGAAGATGTTTACCCTAGCTCAGAAAAATGTTATTGAATAGGATAATGCTGTTGTAATGAAATGCTTCATCTATATTCCACTACATTAAAAAACAAACAAACAAACAAACAAACAAACAAAAAGAAGATTTTAAAATCCAAATCTGTTTGGCATGTCTATATATATTCAGAATAATTTTGTTTCTATGTACGTATCTATCAAAGACCTTTTTATTACATTGATATACCTATTTAGTGTGTGTGTGCGTTGCGTGTGTGTGTGCGTGTGTGTGTGCGTGCGTGTGTGTGCGTGTGTGTGTGCGTGCGTGTGTGTGTGTGTGCGTGTGTGTTTGAATTTCACAGTGAACAAGGAGAGGTACAGGACCACTTGTGGAGTCAGTTATCTTCCTCCACCAGTGGGTTCTGGGAATCAAATTCAGATCATCAGTCTTGGTCAATTGACTTTACCCACAGAGCCACATCGCTGGCCTTCAGGCACTCTTTATGAGAGAGAAGTGATTAGAATGGGTGGCCCAATGCAAGCACTTGTGGTAAAGAGCTGCAGAGAAATCATCAGTAAAGGACGTGACAATGCAATGGCTCATTTTAAAACATAATAAAAGCCCGGTACTTGACTGAGGAGGAAATGTATCAGGTTACTCTTTTTGCGTGTTCTAGAACTCTCATTGTTTTGTGCATAGCAGATGTTGAATGAACATATGTTGAGTCATCACATGGAATGTTTTACGTAACATAGGGAAGCAGATAGTCTCAAATAGAGGAATAGAGGATGTTCTGGAAAGGCTGTTTTTCAATAATTTCTCATTAATGCTGCTGCTGCTTCTCTACCTACTGCTTAGCAGGGGAACATCTGATCTGCTCACCGCAGCCAGCTCATTGATTGTGTGGGTCGATGCAGTCTGATGCATAAAGAATCAAGTGAGTGGGAGGTAGCATTTCCTAGATAACTGCCACGAAGAGATAGTTTATATTTGATGCTTTCAAGCTGCGTGGCCCCACAGAGTTCAGATTAATAGTAAAAGCCATCCTAAAACAGACACATCTCTCCTTTATCAGCAAATCTACTCCGTTAGTGAAATTAGTTTTAAAGAAAAGAAGGGATACACCAAAGAGATACTAAATCCTTGCGGATGCTAGATTGTGGCTGTGTTCCTTTTGAGGTACTCCGCCGCCATGGCCGTATGGGTACTAGGGTTTGGTTACAGGGTCTTAGATTACAGTAGATTTTTTTTCTCTTCTTTTCTTTTCAATCTCCTGTGCTGTTCAGTGCTGACCTTTCTACTGATAGTGCTCACCACACACCACAGATAATTAAAAAGTATTTGTTTGGAGAATGCTTCAACAATGAAACCACAATCTTATGGTAAACTTTCCAAACAAATTGAACAAGTAAACAAACAGTAACAAACTACAAGCCTAAACATTTCAACCATAAAGATTCAAAACTCTTATTGAAGAGAATAAGACAGAGTCAGTAATTTATGTCAGATGTCATCTGTTTTAAGACATCTAGCAGAGTTCCTAATACAAATGAGACACACATCTAGTATCTTTTCTCCCCCAGGGGAGAAGGGACAAATGTTACCTGCCAGAGAGGGTCTTTCTGCTCTGGGAAGAGCTCAAAGTACTTGCGAGCCAGTTGCACTGGAGGAAGAGTTTGCAATTTCAGGTTGGTCCAGCTGTGTACGAATTTGGCCAAGTTCACAAAGGTGTATAATCCCAGGCGGTCATTTCCATAGTTAGACAAATGGGTCATGAAAATGCTGATCTGAAAGATAAATTAAAATGAACACTTGATATCTTAAGTTTATGCTCAAAGAGTCCGTAAAAGCTCCAGGTGACACCTCACTGAACCTCAGAATTTCAAGGGAAGTACAGTTATCCTTTCAAGTGGGAAGTCACATGCTTTAGTTCTATTCAAGTAACACTTGAGGCTGCTGTTAAAGTTAAAAGTGAAATTGAGATTGGCATTTAACTCACAAATCAGAAGCATGTGTCACTGTCAGTGTCAGTTTGCTCTGCTCTAAAGAAGTACCATAGATCCCCAGATTATTTCTAGAAACCGAGAAACCAGAATTAGAGAAGTTCTAAGGTCAAACAATTGTTCCACTTTTCTGAAGATATATTCTAATGGAATCAGGCATGAATAACCTTGTTTCTTTTTGATGAGGTAGAGTTGTTTTTTTTTTTTAACTTCAATAAAGTTAAATAATAAATGTTTGAGGAGACAGATCATTGACCTGATTGAAACATTGCACAATACATGTATAGAAGCCTCTTAGAATCACACTAATATATACAGCTTTTATTTTGGATGGAGGCATTAAAAATAAATACAGTTTTAAAAACCATTTTTCCACAGGCATTTACTATGTTAGTCAAAAGCCTTACTACATTCATTTATCCTTTACACCTTTTCAGATGTCATATGAACTCTAAAAATATTATGCCATTTCAACACTGTTCTTTTGTGTGACACAGATTAAGTAAAAGTGGAAATGTTCTTGAAAGACTAGACAAACATTTGCATGATATTGAAGGTATAACCTGATATACAGCTCACCAGACAGTAAAGCAAGACTTACTGTCTCAAACAAAGGATAAACTGCACTATTTTAATCTGAATTGCAGAGATCATTTATGCAGCTCAAAAAGTTATTCTTCATTTCCTAAAGTATTTTATACTTGTTTATTTCTGATTATTTTCAAATATAAGCATTTTGAAATCTTATTTTACTACTAAATGGATCTATGAGCATTTCAGAGCAGCCCAAGTATTCTAATTAAGAACTTGATTAGCTTCATTTTTAAAGTAATGGTACCATAGTGGTGCAATTAATAATATTAAGACAAATATCTGAAAATAAACAGTAAACTAATACAGAAGAAAAGCTGAGTATCTCTTACATCGATATTCGCTTACTCTTTTTTTTAAAAGCTATCACTTGATGTGGTTAGTAGGTTCAGAAATAAAAAAAATAAAAGTGGAAACATAAGAGCTATCAATATTATTTTCATGGCAATAGTAGCTGTGCATTAAAGGTGAAAACACAGATGCTCTGTTCCTAAGATGCAGTGGCACTGAATGCCCGCAAATGCCCAGAAAGGAAGCCTTCTACATTAAAAAGAAGAGGTTTGCCTTTCACTAGACTAAAATAAACAATATTTTGTCAAGAAATTATCAATTCAAGAACTAGTTTCATTACCTGAATGCCTTTTTCCTTTCATTTTAAACACTAAAAAGGCTCTCCAAGGACAACATATTAAAATTGTCTGTCACTCCTCACTGAAGATGAAAATTAAAAGATGAGAACTTGGCCTATTGCCCTTGGTGTCCCCGAATTTTAAAAATAATGTGTAAAACTTAAATTCAGTAGGCATGAGCCTAAGCCCTTGACTTATATGAAATCATCACGTCCACAGCACACTCTCACAAGGTGGGTGGTTGCCCTTCTTCCCTTCACAGCTGAAGAAACTGAGTGACAGGGCAAACACTTGCCTAAGTCCCAAATTCTGCCAGGCATACAACAGGGCTTCGGTTCCCAAACCTAACCACACACCACAGGCCTGGCTGCTTCATGCAGGCTTTCCTACATGCTGAATTTGATACCATCATTTTTTCCTCTTTCTCTTTAAAACAGATAATGAACATATTTGTATAGAAAACATCAGGAAATCCATATATTATTTTGGCAGCTTACATTTTTTTTTTCCTTTTTTCTTTGAAATAGAATGACAAATGATAACTTATGGAGATTATTTTTAGTCCTGAAGGCTGAACATAGGGCCCATGTCTACCACTAATCAACAGTCCTAGCCTGCTTTTTACTTTTCATTTGGAAAAGAGGGTCTCACCAAGTTTCTTAGGCTGACCCAGAATTCACTGTGAATCCTAGGCTGGCCTTGAAACTGCAATTATCTGGTCTCAGCCTACTGAATAGCTGCAATTACGGGCCTACTTATTTTTGAAATCTTAAATGTAAACTTTTAAGACAGTGAATTAGAGTATTTGAAGAGAACACTATTGACAAAATTTATTTCTGAAGATAATATCACCCCTGTCATATTTCTTGTCCATTTCTCTTTTCTAAGTATATAATCAAAGTTTTGTATTATAAAGGTCAAATGAGAGAAAGGATATTTAAAAAATTTTTGTTTTCCTGATGAATTTAGGTAGAAATTTAATGAAATCAGTAGTATGGTAGCTGACACAATAATCTTTCTTTGAAATGTGTCACTTCACTGGAACGTGCTCGGGTGCATGACCATTGGCCACTTTGAAGCACTCTTATCTCATTTAGGAAGTCCTCTTATTGCAGGACTTAATTACAAAGTTTCCGGAACATAACATGGTATCTGTACTCAATGCTCAAATGCAATCACAGTCACCAGAACTTCTTAATCATCACCAAGTCCTCTGCACTAGATCCCATACATGTGTATTTATCCATGCCACTACTTCATTAAGATATAAGAAAGGCCAGGCGTGATGGCACACTCCTTTAATCCCAGCAGTCAGGAGGCAGAGGCAGATCTTTCTGTGGTTCACATGGTGAGTTCCTGGCCAGTGGGGGGCTACAGGGAGACCCTGTCTCAAGAACAAAGAACAAAAATTTAAAAATCAAAACAAACAAAGCCACAAACAGTACCACCAAAAAGAAGTGAGTAGTGTAAGTGGTTCAGGTTGAGTTCCCACACTGTGTTGGAAAGAATACAAAACCTTACAAAGTTGCCTCCTGTCCCCAGCATTATTATTTTAAGACAGAATTTTTAAGCACCTATAAGTGCCAAAAATCTGAATTCTAATAGAATGTACTCTGTTTTTTTTTGTATCATAAGGAAATGCACATTATCATTTCATTAGGGTGTTAACATAATGATATTAGAAGATGCCTGGGCTGGAGAGATAGCTCAGTGGTCAATAGCACTGGCTGCTCTTGCAGATGACTGGGTTCAATTCCCAGGACCCACATGGCGGCTAACAAAAGTCCTAACTCCAGTTCCAGGGGATCTGACACCCTCTTCTGACCTCCATGGGCATTGGTGCACCTACCTACATGCAAGCACTACATTCATACACATAAAATAAAAATAATAAATAAAATATTTTTAAAAAGAAGCTGTTTTACAGCAGACCAATTCTGTGCAATTTTCCCAGCATTTCTGTGGCAGTAACTTGGCTTCATGAGAGAAGTAGAAAACTTAATCCTGGGGAAATAGAAAACCAGCTTCGTAGGAAGGCAGTCCAGAAGTGGTGTGTTGTTCTAAACCAAATTTGGCTGCTGCGCTTAATCTCCCTTACCTGAGCATAACATAAGCAGCCGGCCCCTGTGACTGCTGCCATCATCTTGTGGGGCAGTGTGTGCACAGGCTTTACTGGTCAGGAGCAAATTAGTGCTGGTATACGGTCAATTGACTGCACTTTAAGAACAGTTTTGCAAGCACAACTTAGCTATGCATATTGGGCTTGCTAAAAGGGCTTTTTGTGCAGACAGAGCACTTTAGCCTCAGTATTTCAGGACAAATAGCTAGCTTAAGAGGAAAAGTATTAAAAAACTACTCAGAGCACGAAGGAAGAAGACAAATTAAGAATGTGGCTTGAGGCCTAACAAAGAGAAATCAAGGACTACGCAAGATGAGATAATAGCAAATAATTAAGTATCCAGCAAATTGGGTGGGAGCCACTGCTACTCTGTTCACCTGTCCCCTTTTATTTATTTATTTCAGTCATCGTTTTCTTAGCGTGCGCAGAATGCTTTTGCTTAGTATAAGACAGAGAATTATCCCCAGAACATTTGGCTCTGCCACATAGATGAGTGGCTGTTATTTGTCACTCTGCGTCTTGGAATATTGAGGCAGAGTTACTCACTGATGCACGTAAAAAGTTCTCTTCATATGACAAAGACAGGCAAGAACATCTTACTGAGTGGACTTCTTTAAGAGTAAGGTATCAAGGCTCACATCCTTAAGGACACTTGCAGCAGACATTCCGGGGTGGGGCAGGGGGGACAGGGTGCCGGGTGGTAAGACTTCTGTCACTAAGAACGCCTCAGGGCCACTTGCCTTTATCACTCCCTCAATGCTCAAATCTCTCAACTCTGTTATAACAAAGCACAAAACAAGTTTAAATTCTTCCTTCTCTCTGTTGTGATAACATAATGGTATGTGTCTAGACATACAATTCACTAGAAACATAAAGCTTTTCACTAGCCTGATGACCAGACACACTATGGATTCATCAGGCTTCAAAAACCAATGGAGCATATTTCTTAATAATGCCTCTTATTCTACAAAGAAAGCAGTGCTGTATGCTCGTAATCCCAGTGCTCTGAAGGCTGAGGCAAGTTTGCTAGTTCAAGACTGTTTTGGCCTTAGATAGTAAGACTGTCTCAAATTAAAAAGTAGGAGAGTTTAAAGATTTTAAGTGTTTAGTGTTTAAAGCTTGATAAGAAGAAATTGAATATGTAGCAGGAGGCCTCCAAAGATGGCGCGGACCCAGAGCCCTGGGATTCAGTGAGAGTTCAGTTCACTTCTTGGTCCGCAAATAGCCGCCAAAAGGAGCCCACGCCTCTGTACCCTGCTCGTGAGTCCAGTGACTGCTGACAGACTGCATGGCCCGGACCAATCAGAAAACGATACACTGACTAAAGGGACTTGGGGCAGAGAAAAGGGAAATATAAGGTGTGCCTCCTCCTGCATTAAACAAGTCTGCAGCACCTCGCCTAGTGCTTGCTTCTACCCGACTCCCCGGGTCTGTGTGTCGTGACCCCGTGCCTCTTACCTCCCCCGCAATCAGCAGGGGACCCGATCCAGGTTAGGGTCTTCACAGCTGGCCTGAGGAGAACCGGCAACGAATATCTGTAATTAAACTCTTGATAATCTTTGAACATAAAGGCATTCTTGAGTGACTGAGTCTGAGAATCACCCCACCGGTCTTCTTTCCTTTTCTTTTTCTTTTTCGAGGCAAGATCTCATTGTGTAACTTTAACTGAAAAAGTTACCTTATCTTCAAAGCTGATCTTGAACTAGCCATCCTCCTGCCTCAATCTCTATCATTTGTGTGCTGAGGCTCTAAGCATGCACCACAGAACCTTGTTCTGATTAGTTGCTTTTGACAATATTTTATTTTTCCCACTATTCTGAGGGTGCTAGTGGTAAGAGCTCCAACCTTAACTGAGGAATATTGGCAACTGATCACTGCTGGGTGAGGGAGAGTTGGTCTTTAAGAGAGTGATGACCAGGCTTCAGTGGATGGACTCATACTGAGGGGTATTTGGGGACACAAAGATGACTCCATAGGCCTTGCTATATATGAAACCCAGTGTGGGGGCTCTGAGGAGGAGCTAGGGAAGGGGATCTAATTATGATCAAGATACACTGTATGAAATGCACAAAAATTCAATAAATAATTAAAAATATATTGGTGCCTTAAAATCAAGAATTACACATTCATTTTCCATTTAAAAATAAATACCTTATTTTATCTATTAGATGAATGCACATCATTCTCTACATTGATTTCAAATATTTTCTGTCTGAACCAATGCCAGAAGAGTTGCCTTGTTTTCCTTGCTTGCATGACAAATACAACGTGATTAAAAATTGTGTGGTCATGAATATCAATAGCCAGAATATAATACACAATATTTAATTCAAAACTTAAAGTCACATTTTAGAGGACACATTTTTAATTAAAATGCACTTTAAACATTTGCATATTTAGTTATGGCCATGATACAGACTTTGAAAAATAAACCATTTATAAAGCATGTGCTTCATGGGAAAAAAAACAAAAACAAAAACAAAAAACGTAACAGCCAACAGAGAAAGAAGCAGAGCTGTGCGGGCTTCAAAGATGGACGCTTGCTTTAGGCAGCATGCTCCATGTTCACATGGTCACCCAGGGTGGTTCAAGACAAGCATTAAGTATTAGCAGTCGGTTTCCATTTTTGTCCCCGTGGCTCTGACAGCATGTCCCTTTTCAGAATGAGTTCATTATGTTTAAAAATAGTTCCATTAGCTGGTTAAATTATTGATTAGGCTTTTAGTTCTCCTAAGATGTGAAGAAGATGGAATGCAGGAGAAGAGCCCTGATGGCTCATGTGGTGGGCTGTGGCAGTGCACTCCTGCACTCGTATTTGTCATGAAAATGGTAATTTATCTCTTTCTTTTATTCTGTATACAGTCTACAAACACAGTGAGATGGTAAAAGTAACACTATACTTAACACTACCAATTTGGATGCAATGCTACCTTATTTAAGCACAGATGGAAGAGTTGCTGATCATAATTTCAGGCACCCATACCTCTTCAGTTTGGGACATTTCATGTCTTGGTAAATACATGTATATGTATTATTTCCCAAAGTAAGGAAAGTTTGCCAAGCCCTAGTGTAATTATCTTATTCTTTCACACTACCTAAAGACCACCATGACTCTGAGCTCCATTACTTAGACTTACAATTGTGTTTTTCTTTCTTTTTTTCTGATTTATTTATTTTTATGTGTATGAATGTATGCCTGCATGTATGTAATGGCACCCATGGGGGACAGAAGAGGGCCTCAGATACCCCTGGAACTGAACTTACAGAAGGTTGTTAGCTATCATGTGGGTGCTGGGATTCAAACCTGGGTGTTCTGCAAGAACAGCCAGTGCTCTTGACTACTGAGCCATTTCTCAAGCTCCATCACAATGTTTTTCAAAAAAGAACAAATATTGGAATGGTTGTTTCCTGTTTGCTCTTTCCTTAACACAGTATAGTGGTGGGGGGGGAGGGAGATAAAGTTGCTTATAAAATTCTACAGAATGGTTTTACATTTATTTTTCTTGTGCTTATTCCACTGTTTCAATAAGAAACTTTCATTTTTTAGAGAGCGGGAAACCATGACAAAGCAGTTTGGTTTATATGGAGAGTCCCAGCATATCCAGCAAACAGGTATCTTATGAACTCAAAACCTTGAGCAATGGGCAGATCTCACATCAAATGTTCATTCTGTAGCAAAAGGAGGTTAAACTTAAAACAAAAGTTAGAGACAGTGAGTGCAGAATCTGCTTTCTTTCATACATCTTGCCCTGCCAGAACTTTGGCAACAAGTTTACCCAAATTCCTTTTTCTATTCTCTGTAGTTTCTGTTTCTATGGTTGTAATTATCTCAGAGATTTATCTGTGGCACTCTTATACTGAAGCTAGGAATATACCAATTATGAATTTTTCCTAAACTTCATTCCATATAAAATGTCACTTACATATGTTTTAGGAATAAGGGAAATTAAAGTTTCAATATCTGTATCCATATATACGCAAGCATTTCAGCAAAGTGCTGATCCTAGACATGATCAGATAATAAATATTGAAGAGAAAAATGATTATTCCATCCAAGAAGATGTTACTTCTGTAGTACCTCAGAAAGGCATCAAGGATATGGAAATGGAAAGTAACTCCAGTTTGCTAGATTCAAAGAAGCCTTGCAGTGGTTCAGATGTACTTTCCACTAAAAGCCACTTTTAGACGGAGAAAGGTGGGAAAAATGAAGATGACAGACGAAGAAGGACGGAGGGCCAGAGAGAAAGAAGAGCGGGAGAGAATAAAACAAAGGAAATTTCTAGAATCAAATATCTCAGTCTGTAGATCAGGGAAAAGCAGGTTCCGGAAAGTGGTACTGTGCCTGCCTTTCAATCTCTACTTAGAATTACTCCAGTTATTGATCTAACCCAGGCTGTTTCCCTTTACAAGAGGGGCTCCTGTGCCCTTATGACCTTCCATGTGGTTTCATGCAAGATGTGCACTATCACAAGCATTCATATTTAATTCCTAGTTAGTGTTTTAGCATTCCATACCCTTGACTATTGAAAGGAAGTCTTTTCTGAAGTATGTGGGAAAATTAAATGTCTTAAATATGTAACATTTAATAAAGAAAATTATAGCAACTTGTTTTTATTAATGCATAACTCTGAAAATATAAAAATAACATAAGCTTTACATAATATTTACTAAAGTACACTGTTGATTATTCTATTTTGTTATTGATCTCTTGTTGTACCCAATTTACAAATAAAACTTATCATAGCTATGTATGTACAGAAGCAATATGGTATACATAGCAATTCACTGGGCTCTTTAAATGTGCCCTTGTAGATGAAAGGAAATTAGCTATTGCATACATGTATTTATTCATTTATTTACATATTTATGTAATTATTTTTAGTTTATGTATATGAGTGTTATGCCTGCATGTGTGTTAGTGCACCCATGTCCTGCAGTGCCCATGGAGGACAGAAGAGGGCGTCAGATCCCTTGGAATTGGAGTTACAGGCACTTGTTAGTTGCCATGTGGGTGTTGGGATTCAAAACCAGGTCTTCTGCAAGAACAGTCAGGGCTCTTAACCGCTGAGCCATCTCTCCAGCCCCATGTATAAATGTATTTTTAAGTATTTGAATTATATTTCATACCTTTGGTAAGCAAAGTCAGTGTTATTTTTCTGAAATTGACTGTATGGTGTCTGATAATATAATTTCCAGTTAAGACAGAAAATATTAGATATCTGTATACCAGAATGAAAATGACTGCATTTGAAACACTTTTTCAGTCTTCCTGTGTTGGTGATTAAAAATTTAAATGTTCTCCATGAATCACTCCTGGTTCAAAGTCAGCATAGGAGGAGACTGTTAAATAGAACCCATTATTAGAAGCAGTCAGAACTCAAGAGTAGTGTGATGGGCTGCTGTGTGTTTGTTGGCTGTTCCTTCAGTCCTGCAGTAGACGGGAAGCTTCTTGAATGCAGGGATTCTGCTGCTGGCCACAATTGTATCCTCATCTATTTGTAAAATGTCTGCACATGATAGGTATGCACAAAAATTTATTGAATGAACAAATGTTGCCTTGGCAACATATACCTACTCCTTTGCCAGTAGCAAATGTGGAGTAACTTAATTGCTTTCCAATTATTCTTCAAACCTAGGATGTGAGGGGAAAACAAAATGTTCTATCCCGCAGCCCTGTAAACAACCTGCAGTTAATAGCATACAAAGAATTGCTAAATTACACTTTGATTTGTGTTTTCTATGATCTGACTAAATGCAGCAGCAGTTCCAGTTTGCATATGATTATTTACCAGTGTCCCAGTTTTTCAGTCCTAATATTTAGTTAGTGAATTATTAAGAAAACAGAACTGTTTTGATTGAAGACCAACTAGCATGTGAACACTCATCTTCCTAAAGCTGGGTGGGGACTCCATCATAGCTGCGGTACAGGGCAGTTCACAGAGAACAACATCCTGATTCTCAACAAAGATCTTGCAGTTTTGTACAATAGGGCTGCAGGAGCTGATTTCCATCCTGAGCTTCTAGGCATAACTATGTTTCATTTTGTTTTCAAAAGATCCTATTTTCCTTCTAAACATGTTACAATGATGCCACATGAAAGTCACTGAAATACAAATATAGAGCCAGGAGCATGACCTTGGGTAGCTTGGGGTGGGAAAATATGTCCAGTGTAAGTTTTTCTGATGACTTCCAGTAGAGTTCAACTGGTTTTGGTAAAAGAAAAACTCAATTTATTAAATAATTAATGAATTCACCAACACTGCTTAAATGCTTATTATGTACCTATCAGTTTATTAGAAATCTGAGATATAGTGGTGAGTAACTTATGTGTATATTTTGCCTACAGGAACTTAAGGTGGACTAGAGACACACACAGAAGAAAGCTGCAATCACTCTGTGGCATGCAGGCCCTGGGACCAGAGCTCAACAGCCTAGCAGAAAGCCTTTTGAGAAATGGAACATGGGAACTGGGATCTGAAACCTCTCACCAGGTAAGAGACCAAGTAAGAGTAAGGTGGGCGGCAGGCAATGAGTTTAGGTGACAAGAAAGCAAATGTGAGAGGCAGTTGGTAGCAGTGTCCTCTAGAAATTAAAGGTGGTAAAATGTGATCCATGCAAAGGATTGGGTCTCATGAAAGAGGAAGATATTTGGATAGATCCTTAAAAGTCTTAAGTATGTTTGTAGTTTAAGTCCATAAACAAGGAGCCATTAAAGGATTATAAGTAGAGAGCATAGTCAGAAACATTTTATAGATGGCTATCTCATGACTCCTTTGTGAAGAAAAGGAAAGACGGAAGGTTCAAGAGATTTGTGGCACATGAATGAAAGGCAATGATTATCTGAACAGTGACGATGGAAAAGAGAAAAATTAAACAGATTCAAAAACCATTAGGATATTTGTCTCAAGTGAACCGTGTTTGGAGAAAATCTCTAATAATTTGTAGTTACTTAGCTGTCTGGCGTGAAAAGATCAACGTTCATATTCAACCTTTGGTTTAGGTAACTGAATGGATCCTGGAGAAATTTTGTAACCAGTTTAAAAAGGAAAGATATTCTAAAGAGAGATACAGCCCTGCTTTCCAACTATTGATGCAATAGATCACAAAGAATTAAGTTTTTCCCAGAATCCCCTGCTGTGGGAAATCGAAGGCTGGGGCAGTGGTATCAGCCAGAGGAAGCACTTTCCTGCTAGGAAGAGATTTCATATATTTCTGACAATTTTGACCTATGTCAGTTTCCTGGCTTTTATTTCATTTTTTTCTACAAAATTGCCACAGGGCTACAGAAAAGGCTGAGGAAAAATTAGGGTTTTTCTGGTTTGACTAAAACTAAACAAATCAGTTTTCCTTTATCAATTTATCTCTTTTTTTTTTTAAGAAGTGGCAGATTGTGAATCTAAGTGCCTCCTATAACAACTTCACTGATACTAAGAACAATTAAGCGTTGCACAAAAAAGAAAATTAAGGGAAAGACTCAAACAGTAGCTATAGTAAACCAGACAATAGCTCCACCAGGGAATCCTGCAATGCCCTGAGAGCCCAGGTGAGCCCACGTAAGCTCAGAGGCCTGTTTATATGCTGTTCTCTAGCACTGTACTGACTCAAAACCTGTTGTTAAGTCTGTGGGAAGCTGACAGTTGAATTCATTTAGAATTGAGGATTTGCCAGCTGAATTGAATGGAAGGAAAAAAGCATAAGGAAGGCTTTAGTAATGATTGGAAGATGAAGACCAAAATTATCTCCCGATGCGATTTCTGTACGTCAGTACCACTATGCTCTTTAATATGTTTATGTTTAATTTTTATCACCTAGATTTATGACTATACAATGACTATATTAAAAATATGTTCATTTATTGAAATGAACATTAAAATTTTCTACCAGTATTACTGGTAGAAAGGCCAGGGCCCAGCAGCCTTAACAGCCTAGGCTCAACGAAATTAAAGAGACAAGTAATGGTGAAAAGTAGAGAGATTTATTTAATGTGGTCACATGGCAAAGGGGAACAGATAAAGGGTCTAATAATCCCAAACCTGTCTTCACGGCACTAAAGAAGAAGAATTAAGGCAAAACGCAAGAGGTGTGCACAAGTAGCCAGTCCTGGTCAAGGTGTAGTGTGGCTGATCATTCAGTTTTAGTTATACAAGGTGGTCTGAAGAATTTCTTATTGCTGTCCTTGGCTTGTGCGAGTAAATCTGGTTCCTGTAACATAATCAATTCTGCTCTGGAATGCAGCTTCACCGAATGATTGCCCTCTTCGGGGGATGGGGTGGTGGACCACTCCTGGAAGATTTTGTTCTTGCTACAATCTAAAGTGCCCACAGATTTAGAACAATGGCTTATATCTGGACCTTCATTCTTGAAGGGAGATGCGTTGTCAGTCACTCCCTGAGTGATTAACACGCTGATCTACAGAGCTGAGCTCCTGACCCTGAGTAATAGAGACAGACACAAAATGAAAGCAGAGATACCACGCTTTCAGTTCCCTTGTGCATTCAAGAACTGAGTCAGTGCTTTTTTTTTTTTACCAACAGCAACCTCTAAGTTCCTGTTTCGGTAAATAGCACTGCAAAATACTACCAGTTACTTGGACATGTTTTAACTTCACAGATCTCACATACCTTCTAATTGTTCGAATGTCATAGGAACCTTCTTATAACTGTCAACAAGGGTGTATTCCTCTTAAAAGAAAAAAACAGACAAAAACTATCTTGGGCTATGCCAAGTACACTGTGGCAATTACAGGGAGAAAGGAAAGGCATGCATACTTAGACTAAGATGAAAATTTAAATTAGTTGATGAGCTGGATTTCTTTTCTTACTTTTCTTCTAACTGATTGATAAGCCTAACCTTTCATGAATTTCTTGAGCGTCATGGAAAACACAAGGGGAAAAAAATTTTAACTGACTAGTTTTTCACATAACTGAACAGGAAGACTTCCCTTAAAGCAAAAGATAGTAAATACGTGATTCACGAATAGAATCAATATAACCAAGGAAAGAATTGGTGAGCTTAAAAAGAAGTAGGGATAAGTGATCCCAAATTAAAGTGTGAAGAGAATGTGTCATGGAAAAAGTAAAACAGAACAAGGCATCTTGACCTTGAGATTTGGGCAGGGATGGAGATGTGCTTCTAATTTCATGATTCTACATATGAATATTCTGTTTCCCCAGCACCAGTGGTTGACAAAGCTGTCTTTCTGCAATGTATGTGTTTTATACCTTTGTCAAAACTCAGGCGACTATAGTAATGTGGACTTATTTCCAGTCCTCTATTTTATGCCATTGGTCTATGTGTCTGTTTTTTATTCAGTACCATACTGTCTTTGCCACTGAACCTGTTTGATGTACTTTGATACCAGCTACTGAGAAGCCTCTAACATTAGACTTTCTGTTTAGGATTGCTTTGGTTATTTGGGGTCTTTGTGTTTCCATATGAATTTTAGGAATGCATTTTATAGATCTTTGAAAAATGTCATTGCACTTTTGATTCAAGAAAATGTATGGAATTGAAAATTATATTAAGTGAAGTAAACCAGACCTAGAAAAACAAATTCCCCATGTTTTCTTTTATATATGGATCCTAGATTTTAATTTGCATATATCTTATGTGTGTGGTGTATAGGCCATAAAAGTAGAAAGGGCACCATGAAAAGGGAACAGCACGGCTTAACAGAATGTGGTAGGGAAAAAAGGATTAGAATACCCATGACCTGAGGAGAGGAAGCTGACCAACAGAATGAGGGAAGGGGATGGTTAGAGGGGACAGGGGAGATAAACAAAATACAAGCATGTTTGAAGATGTCATAGTGAAACACATCACTTTGTTTGCTAATTTTAAAAACTAATAAAAAAGCAGAAAAACTTAGGAAAGGAGAGGGAAGGGATAGGTTTCAGTCCCTTAATGGAGGCCCTAAGCTCAATTCCCAGCATCCTTCAGGAACCCCCTAAAAATGTAAAAGAGAGGAAAACATTTTCATTTTTTTTTTGAAACAGAGTCTCCCTGTAGCCCCAGATGGCCTGGAATTCAATATGTAATCCAGCCTGGCCTGGATTTCGCAGAGATTTCTGACGGCATCTACCACCTGTGTGCTGGGACTAAAGGAATGTACTACCGTGCCCGGCCTTCTTTTTCTTATTCTTAATTGACCTAAAATACAATAATATAGCAATATAACACCCTTTGTGCATTTGACATTTAAACATATCACTTGGGAGTCAGAACCTTACACCTGTGTCCCTATAGGTTCTGACCAAGTTATAATATAAAATACACTCATTTCATCATTAAAAGTCCCTATAGTCCTCAACAGTCAGTTGAAGCAAATTGATAAATTTTTTCCATCATGCCTTATTTTACTTGTTTATTTAAATTTATAAACCCCAACTATTTAGGTATAATTTTATTTTGTCTCCAACATGCTTTTGAGTTGATTCTGTTTTTCTTGTGCCAGGAACTATAGAGTTTCCAGCACAAACAGGTGCATAAAATATGTCTTTGTTTGAGATGTGCTCACAGTTATGAAGGTAATATGTAGGAATACAGTAATTCTTAATTGACCTAAATTGCTTCACGAAAAAGGGGCAGGGAAGGAAAGGCGATACTCTAATACAGGCTGTTTACACTGTCTTCGAAGCATTAGAGTGTTGCTTGAAATAGGTAAAAATGTGTATTGTAAACTCTTGTGCAATAACTAATAGTATTAATTTAAAAGCATATATAAAAGTATACTAAAATAAGAAAGAAATAAAATTATGTAAAATGCTCAGTTAAAACTGGAAATTACAAAAAGATTTTAAGCTGAAAAATAGTTATAACACAGTAGTTGCTTATGTGTCATATAAATAATCAGATTCACTGCAAAGGCTGTAAGTACACAAGTAAGAGACAAAGAGTCTATTCAAAAGCAGTTACCCACCTGTGTAATATGAAAACACCCCATATAAATGTAAGAATTCAAGGTAAGAGAAATATATACCATATTGACACTACTTAGCACTAGAGAACTTCTTTTAATTTCACAAAAGCAGACTTCAAAATGAGAAAGACTATTGTGGCTAGTGAGGGCATGTGCTGCCAAGAGCTACATAGGACTTCATGCACATGCTACAAACACACAGGTGCATTCACTTACCTGAGTTCCTGCTCACATATTCACTTGCACACTTCATCACACATGTGTGCACATACAAACTCTAAAAATGGGGAAATATACAGGTGTAATGAGCATTTGAAAGAGAAAAGCATTTTTAGGTTTAAAAACGCACAATTCTTACTTAAATTCCAATAATGTTTTTATAACCAAAAGTAATTGGAAAGTTATAAAGTCTGGGTAAGATATCCAAATGGAATCCCTTCCTCTGTGTGAAGCAGGTTTCAATGTAGCATGGGTGAAAATTCTCAACAAACATATAATCATAACCATATGCTTTATGATAACGGTTCCCTAATTGTCCAGTGATATGGCCTCTCTAAAAAAATGTTTTGTCCCCTCTGCTTCCCTGGGCCTACACGACTTGCAGGCCTCTCTCTGACCTGCAAGCCTCTCTCTCCAGGTAAGTCAATCATCCCTCCCAGCCTTGACTACCACAGCCTCACTCACCCTCTGATCTCCCCCGCTGATCTCTCCTCCTAGCCTGGGTCCTGTCCCATTCCTCGTCTTGGCCCCCCAGGCACCTGGGGAACCACGAATGCTTCCTGATACTTTGCACCCAGAGCAACTCAGTTCCTTCTCAGCTATCCAGGAGCACTGCTTCTGGGCCTGGCCCTGCCCTCACCTCCCTCTGCTTCCCTGGGCCTGCAGGATCAGTAGGCCTCTCTCTGACTGGTAGGTCTCTCTCTCCCCAGGGCAGGTCATCATACCCCCCTGCCCACCCCATCGATCTCTCCTCCTAGCCTGGGTCCTGTCCCATTCCTTGTCTTGGCGCCCCAGACACCTGGGGAGCCACCACTACTTCCTGATCCTTTGCATCCAGACCAACTCAGTTCCTTCTCAGGTCCCCAGGGGTGCTATGGGCCTGGCCCTGCCCTCACCTCCCTCTGCTTCCCTGGGTCTACACAACCCTCTAGCCTCTTTATTGTATGCCTTGGCTGACCTTTTCTCATCCTGGTCCTTTGCATCCAGACCAACCTAGCTCCTCAGTGCAGTCCCCAGGGACCCTTGGAGCCACTTCCTGCCCCATCTTCCTTTGCATCTCTGGGTGACATGGCCACCGCTGCCCTAGACTAGCATCTTTCCTGGGCCCAGCTCCCAGGCCAGTCCAACCCCCAAATTCCTGAGGCCAAAATCTTTCCTGGAGGGATCCAGACCTTAGGACAAGGCCTGACAGCATCTGATTGTCATCTGATTTGGGCCTCTGTGGGACCTCCTGAACAAAAGCAATCTGGCCACTTCAATATAAAATCAAAAGAGAGAACTGGAAGCTTAGAGAAGCCAGCTTTTCATGCCCCTAAATTAAACCACAAAGACACATAAAGTTCACAAAAAGAAGCAGACCTAAACTTGAAGGCTTGAGTCTCACACAAGAATCAGAAACTAAAAATGAAACTCACATGTCAAAATCAGAGAAAAAATAATAACATGAAAAACCAAAATAACATATCCCCATCAAATACCAATAGTCCTCTAGAGGAGTACAATGAGAATCCCCTAGAGATAATGCAGAACATGGAACTCAAAAGAACAATTATAAACACGATAAAAGAACTCAGTGAATTTAAAGAACACACAAACGAAATCAAAGAACTGAAAGAAGATAGGGATAAGCTTCTAAATGAATTCAGAAAAGAGTTAGAAATATTGAAGAATACCCAGGCTGAAATGAAGAAGGAAGGGAAACACTCAGTAAGCCAATTAGAAGTGACAGGAGAAAGCCTCACCAATAGAATGAATGAAATGGAAAACAGAGTATCAAGACTGGAAGATAAAGTGGACGAACGAGACCACTCAAGCAAAGATTATGAAAAATTTAAGAAATCACAAGAATGGAATATGCAGAAATTGTGTGACACCACAAAAAGACCAAACTTACGAAACAAAGGCATACAGGAAGAAGAAACCCAAGATACTGGCATGGACCAGATCGTCAATAGAATCATGGAAGAAAATTTCCCAAAATGAAAGAAAGACATGGTCATACAAATACAAGAAGCATATAGAACACCAAACAGACAGGACCAGAAAAGAAACTCTCCACGGCACATCATAGTAAAAACACTAAACA
>NW_008334871.1:987911-990098 GCF_000622305.1 Nannospalax galili | reverse complement strand
GCTGCAAAAGAGAAACAACAAGTCACATATAAAGGAAAACCCATTAGGATTACAGCTGACTTTTCAATGCAAGCTTTGAAAGCCAGAAGAGCCTGGACCAAAGTATTCCCAGTGTTAAATGACCACAGATGCCAACCCAGATTGTTATATCCAGCCAAAATGTCTATTATAGTTGAAGGGGAAAGAAAAATCTTCCATGACATAAATAGGCTGAGGAATTCTTGTCCACAAAACCAGCCCTTCAGAGAGTTCTGGGAGCAATACAAAGAGCTGAAGAAAGGAATGACTATACCCGAGGGGTTGCATAAAGAATTTCAATAAAGGTATAACTGTGGAAAAGCACAGCTATATCACGAATGTAAACAGAAATAAAAATGACAGGATTCAATACTCATCTTTCATTAATAATTTTAAGTATTAATGGACTGAACTCCCCAGTCAAAAGACATAGACTAGGTGAATTGATTAAGAAACAAAACCCATCTTTTTGTTGTCTTCAAGAGACTCATTTCACTTGCAAGGACAGACACTATCTTAAAGTGAAACAATGGAAAAAAATATACAAGCAAATGGTACTAAGAAAAGAGCAGGTGTTGCAATTCTAATATCTGACAAAATATACTCTAAACTAAAAGTAAGAAGAGATAAAGAGGGCCACTTCATTCTGATCAAAGAAACAATAAATCAAGAAGATATTAAAATCATGGATATGTATTCATGAAACTCTGGTGCACCCAACTTCATAAAAATAATGCTCCAGGACTTTAAGACCCAAATTATTCCCAATTCATTAATAGTAGGGGACTTCAATACCCCACTATCTCCATTAGATAGGTCAACAGGGCACAGAGTTAACAGAAGAAACATCTGAATTAAACAATATATATCAAATGGACTTAACAGACATCTACAGAGTGTTCCACCAAAGTACCAAAGCACATATTTTCTCCTCAGCAACCCATGGAACCTTCTCCAAAATTGAGCATATACTGGGGCACAAAACAAACCTCAACAAATAGAAAAAGATTGAAATAATTTCAAACATTCTATCGGACCACAATGCAATAAAGCTTACAGTCAACACCAGAAAAAGACCTAATCATCACATGAACACATGGAGTTTAATCAATACACTCCTGAATGATGAATGGTTCAAAAGAAAAATTAAGAAAGAAACAAAAGTATTCCTGGAATTAAATGAAAAGGACAATACAACACAACAAAACCCCTGGGAAACACTGAAAGCAGTCCTTAGAGGGAAGTTTATAGCTCTAAGTGCCTACATCAAAAAATCAGAAAGAGCACAAATAAATGCTTAATGTTGCAACTCAACATACCTGAAAAGCAAGAGCAAATGAATCCCAAACCCAGCAGACAAGAAGAAATAACAAAAATCAGGGCAGAAATTAATGAAATTGAAACAAAGAAAACAATACAAAGAATCAACAAATCCAAGAGCTGGTTTTTTGAAAAGAAAAACAAGATTGACAGACTGCTAGCCCATTTGACAAAAAGAAAGAGCATCTCCAAATCAACAAAATCAGAGATGAAAGAGGAAACATCACAACAGACACCAGAAAGATACAGAACATTAAAAGGGACTACTTTGAAAACCTATATGCTACTCAATTTGAAAACCTAAAAGAAACGGACAGGTATCTAAAGGCATGGGAACCACCAAAACTAAACCAAGAAGAGAATAACAGCTTAAATAGACCCATAACACAAAAAGAAATAGAAACAGTAATACAAAACCTCTTGACTAAAAAAAGCCCAGGACCAGATGGATTTACAGCAGAATTCTATCAGACATGTAAAGAAGATCTACATCCAATACTACTTAATTTATTCAAAAAGGTAGAAATGGAGGGAGAACTTCCAAATTCCTTCTATGAAGCCAGCATCATTCTAATACCAAAGCCAGGTAAAGATACAACCAAAAAAGAAAACTATAGACCCATATCCTTAATGAACATAGATGTAAAAATTCTCAACAAGATACTTGCAAACTGCATACAGACATACATCAGAATGATCATCCACCATGATCAAGTTGGCTTTATCCCAGAGACACGGGGATGATTCAATGTATGTAAGTCAATAAACGTAATAAATCATATAAATGGGCTCAAAGACAAGAACCACATGGTCATCTCAATAGATGCAGAGAAGGCCTTGACCAAAGTC
>NW_008334871.1:987522-987646 GCF_000622305.1 Nannospalax galili | reverse complement strand
TCACTTTTTGCAGATGATATGATATTAAACCTAAGAGATGCCAAAAATTCCACCAGAAAACTCCTAGAAATTATTAACATGTTCAGTAAAGAGACAGGTTAAAAATTAACCTACCAAAGTCTGA
>NW_008334871.1:934322-986057 GCF_000622305.1 Nannospalax galili | reverse complement strand
AATCATGAAATTTGCAGGTAAATGGATGGAACTAGAAATTGTTAGACTAAGTGATGTAACAGAGACTCAGAAAAAAAATCGACATATGTTCTCCCTCAAATGTGGATCCTAGAACCAAACCCTGGTGAGTGATAATGTGGGACCATAGAAGAAGGGTAGTAATAAGGGAGAAAGGAGGGGAAATGGGGGCACCTTAAGTGGAAAACCATGATGGAGGGGTGAGACAATGCGAGAGATGCATAATGCCAGCTAGTTTTGAAAACCAGAGGGAACCATTTTACTCCTACAACCAACTGACAAATGATACATAGCAGATCAAGATATATATATATCTAGGTAAGGTTTATCTGAGAACAATTGGTCTTTGCCTAATATTTATCTACATGACACACAGTAATTAAAAGTACCAGATTGGTGGAACTAACCTTCTTGGATGTTTAACAGACATACTTTGAGGCCTATAATAATTTGGTCAGAGGGACATAAAGGACAGTTTTTGCTCCTTGCCCTCCTAGGTCGACTAGTTCCAAGGGACTATGAGCATCTCTCATCCTGTAATTGTGGTGGGTCACATGTCCTCTTCATCAAGGAGGATGAGGAGACCCCACCAGATGGACTTGAACCAGAGTCCAGTCTACAAATGGGGAGGGTCAACACAGAGGAATCATTTCCTCCATGCTTCCAAGCAAAGCCAACCATGGCTGAGAAGGACCTTTGACTTATCTTCACCTAGGTGGAACTGGTAAAAGAAAGGTGCCAGGGGCTCCTCCCAAGCCCATGTGACCCCTGAGAACAGATCCTCAAAGGACCTTAACAGCCTTAAGAGTAAAAATAAATTGGTTTATCTGGGCCAACTCTATGTCCTTAAACACCCAAAAGAAAAGTAAAACCAAAGATTAAAGGGGCCAATATAGTTTAAGAGTCCCTATGCATAACTAAAGGCTACATAACAAGCAACAATGCCAGATAGGAGATACTTTCTTTTGAGTTCTTGGCCAGGGTGGCCAAAGAGACTCCCAGATAGTAACCCAGAAATAGGAAATTGAACAGCAGACCCCAATCTTATCTAAAGGCATATTGACAACTGATTACTGTTAGATGAGAACAGCTGACCCTCCTAAAACAAAGACCTCTAGATAGGCTGACTAGATTCATCAGAAGGGAAAGTACTGAGGAAGGGCTGGGGGTGCTGACAACACAGCAGACAGTAGCAGGGGTATCAGAGTATAAAGGCTCTAGTAGGCAGAGGGAGGCTATGGGAGGGTGCCATCTGGGAAGTGGGTGTATAGTTGAATAAGATGGTTGGGGATGTCCTGTGTGATATATGCACACACAGAAAAAAAAAATCAACAATTTTTTTTTAAAAAATTATTATATTTGAGGAGGAAGCATGGAAATTTACATCATGCTAATTAGTAGAGGTAATAAACATTACCACTGACATCTACCCGATGACATACACAGGCGCCAAGGATCCAAGTGCAACCGATGATGACTAGTAATAATCAGATACATACAGATTAGAGATGCATGCACCGACTTGCTTCTTTAACTAGATTCTACAACTCCAAAGATTCCACCACTTCCCAATAGCTCATTAAGAAAATCTAGAACCAAATTTGAGAGCTATGCCAAGCAATTAAGATAAATTCTTTACAAACTTTTCAAAAAGCAGGAGAGAAAACTTGTTACCTCATCCTGCGATGCCAGTTGAACCCTGATACACAAACCAGACTAATAACCACCTACTTGTGAAAAAGATGTAGTCTTGCTCTGGAATGTGTTACTGAATATGTTAAAGCTGTAGTGAAATGCTTCTTCCAATCATGTAATTATTGAAAATTAAAAAATAATGTATAAAAAATAATAATTCTTCAAAGCATAAAAATTTTCTCCTTAATAATTAGTAGATGTGAAAAACATTACCATTGAAATGTACCTGATGACTTTATATCCATGCTCATATGTCAAGGACCTCAGAAAATAACCGACTGTGACTAGTATTAATCAGATATATAGAGATTAGGAATGCATGTGCAAACATCTCAATGTCAATTGCATTGAAAATGAATTTTTCTGTATGAAACTGTGTAATTTTAATAATGAAATGGAGATCTTCTTTAAAGGTTAAAACCTCATTTAATTTTATGTCTTATAGGATTTATACAGAGTGCAATATTGTATATATGTACAGCCAATTTTGAAAGAGATGTACCCTAGCTCAGAAAAATGTTATTGAATATGTCAGTGGTGTTGTAATGAAATGCTTCTTCTAAGTATATGGTTAATAAATAAATAATTAAAAAATGTTTTGTGTAAGTCCTTTAACAGAAGTAATACCTATATTGAGGCTAGATCTTGTTTTAAAATGAACCAGGAGGTTAACTGGAGTCTGAATGGGGGCCAACTGTACATTTCATATAACACTGAAAAATATTATGTTGATTTTGCAGGATATATAGAAAATTTAAAAATTAAAATTGTTTTTTTCTATATCACCAGGTGTTGCCCAAAAATTATTAATGCCCCTGAAAAGCATAAGCCAACCAGGGGCAAGATAAGAAGCACCCTGGGAAGAGGGGTGGAGCTGCCTGGGAGACAGAGAGTTAGCTGCAGAGAGGTAGTTGTGGAGAGTTAGCATGGGTATTTTTGGGAACTCCAGAGCTGCATGTGAGAATGGGGAACAGTGGGGGGGGGGCAAGAATGGCTGGCCGATGTCCTGCCTGTCCTGGGGGGGCCAAGAATGGCTGGCTAACGCTGTGCCTGTCCTGCAGACCATGGGGTGAGATGGTGCATGGGCATGGTGCATGAAAGTGATCAGGAACAGTGGGCTGCCACACACGTGACGCAATGCACAGTGGGGGTTATGAGGAGCTGAGTCTTTGTAAGTCATCCTCTCCCAATGTCATATAAAATGGTACAAAACCCAAACTAAAAATGTCTTATGTTTGTCTGTGAGCCCTGGGGCCTCAGAGGGCATGCCCGTGAGCCTCCTAAGAAAGGAAAATGGAAGAAAATTTATTGCAACACCAGGACATCTCTGATTTCTTTTCTACTGTCTTGTATACCGATATAAATATTAGTTTTCCTGGGTCCAGTCTTTTCATGGTACTAGAGAAATATTCTATAATCTCCAAGCTAATAAAATCTGCTTATATGCCAATAGACTATATTTTAGCACATGATTAACATTGTTAATAAAACAATCCTGTCAAGTGTCTATTGCCCAGTGCCTAAGCAACCCCATTCAAGCTTATGTGCCAGAGCAGTTCATTAAGAGCCAGGTATCTAAGGTATATCCTATCCTGACAGCCTCCCATTACACATCACAGTCTACTACTGTGGACAGAAATACAGTCCAGCTATTGCCTGTAGAGTGGCAGTGATATTTGGACCCAGCAAGTCAATAAACAGCTGCAATAATACAAAAGGACTACAGAAAACAAGATTGTGTGTTGACAGAGAACTAATTTTAATAATGACAAATTATCTCAGGATTCTTTCCTTTTTGTATTCCTGATCATTCTGTGCCTGAAAGAAATGTGTGTGCCTGAAAATTACTCCTTTGCTGCCCTTTAATTTGATAGCTTGATTTCAGAACATCAAAGATATTAATTTTTTCCTGCTAATAATTTAATGAAGATCGAAAGAAACACATTGAATGAAACTATTTACTGTATTTCTATAACATTTGCAGATATGCTATACTACTGTTTACTGTATTGCTAAGTATTTCCTCCACTAACTGTGAGTACTTCTCAAACAAAGACAGATTTTATGCATCTTTTTATGTTGGTATGAGAAAAACAGAACTCAAAAGCATGTTGGAGCCAAAATGAAGTTATACATAGTTTGGGTTTATAAATTTAAATAAACAAGTAAAGCAAGACATAATGATAAAAAAATTAGCAATTTGCTTATTTTAAAAATAGTGTCTATTGGCTCACTGAGTGGGTCGCATATCGCTTTCAGTGTCTCCCTGAGCTGGCCTAGCAATGGCAGCAGTGAAGACCCTGAACCCCAAGGCCGAGGTGGCCCAGGCCCAGGCGGCACTGGCGGTGAACATCAGCACAGCGTGAGGCCTGCAGCATGGGTGCTGAGGATGAACTTGGGGCCTGAAGGCACCATAAAGAGGCTTGTTTCTCATGCTGGAGACATCGAGCTTACTAAAGATGGCAACATACTGCCTCATGAAATGCAAATTCAACACCCAACAATGTCTTTAATAGCAAAAGTAGCCACAGCCCAGGATGACATAACTAGTCATGGTACTACCTCCAGCATCCTTATGATCGGGGAGCTGTTGTAACAGATGGACCTCTGCATCTCTGAGGGTCCTCATCCCAGATAATAACTGAAAGCTTTGAAGCTGTGAAGGAAAAGGCCCTCCAGTTTTGGAACAAATTGAAAACAGAGAAATGGACAGAGAAAAACATTGATGTGGTCAGAGGATCTCTATGAACTAAAGTTCATGCCCTGCTTGCAGATGTCTTAACAAAGGCTATAGTGGACTTCATTTTTGCCATTAAGAAAAAAGATGAGCCCATTGACCTCTTCATGGTTGAGATCATGGAGATGAAGCAAACGTCTGAAACTGATACAAGCTTAATCTTAAGGCTAGTTTTGGATCATGGAGGACAACGGCATCCTGATATGAAGAAAAGAGTAGAAAATGCACACATCCTCACGTGCAGCATGTCCTTAGACTATGAGAAAACAGAAGAAAATTCTGTTTTTTGTTTGTTTGTTTGTTTGTTTGTGTACAAGAGTGCAGAACAGTAACAGTTTTCTCAAAACTAGTAAAAGCTGAATGAAAATTCATTGAAGACAGAGTTAAAAAAATAGAATTGAAGAAGAAAGTCTGTGGTGATTCAGATAAAGGATTTGTTGTTATTAATCAAAAGGGAATTGACCCCTTTTCCTTAGGTGTCCTTGCAAAAGAAGGCGTAGTAGCTATGTGCGGAGTGGAGAGAAGAAATATGGAGGGCTGACTCTTGCTTGTGGTGGGATAGCTCTGAATTCCTTTGATGACCTGAATCCTGACTGTCTGGGACATGCAGGGTTTATATATAAGTGTACACTGGGAGAAGAGAAGTTCACCTTCATTGAGAAATGTAACAATCCACACTCTGTCACATTACTGGCCAAAGGACCAAATAAACATGCACTGATTCAAATTAAGGATGCAATAAGAGATGGTTTGAGAGCTGTCAAAAATACTATTGATGATGGCTATGCCGTGCAGGGTGCTGGCACCTTGGAAGTGGCCATGGCAGAAGCCCTAATTAAATACAAGCCCAGTGTGAAGAGCAAGGCTCAGCTTGGAATCCAGGCATTTGAGATGCCTTGCTTATTATTCCCAAGGCTCTTGCTCAGAACTCTGGTTTTGACCTTCAGGAAACATTAGTTAAAGTTCAAACCGAACATTCAGAATTGGGTCAGCTTGTCGGTGTGGATTTGAACATAGGTGCACCAATGGTAGCAGCAGAAGTAGGCGTATGGGGTAACTACTGTGTGAAGAAACAGCTTCTGTACTCCTGGACTGTGTATGCCACCAACATTCTCCTGTGAGATGAGATCATGAGAGCTGGAATGTCCTCTCTGAAAGGTTGAACTGTCCATTTTTTTTTAAAAAATTATTTATTATATTTTTATGTGTATGCATGTATTGCCTGAATGTAAGCAAGTGTGCATGTGTCATGCAATGCCCTCAGAAGTCAGAAAAGGCTGCCGGATTCCCTGGGACTGGAGTTACAGACAGTTGTTAGCTGCCATGTGGGTGCTGAGATTTGAACCAGGGTCTTCTGCAAGAGCTACCAGTGTTCTTAACTGCTGAGCCATCTCTCCATTACAGCAGTTTTTATTACACTGTGTACACGCATAAAGCAGGTCCTCTTTACCCATTGAATAAGATATCTTAGCTACAGAGATATGAAATTACCTCTTTAGATGAGCATGTTTTCTACCTTATTCCTTAAATGTTTGAAAAATCGTGGTGGTTTAACTTTCCTAAGCTGGGCATGATGGTATATGCCAGTAATCCCAGCATTTGGGAAGTAAAGTCAGGAAGAAAAAGTTTAAAGGAAATTTGGGCTACATGAGAACCTGTCTTCAAAGAAAGAGAATTTTTTTCTTATGAATGTATTTTGAATTAGCAGTTCCTTGTTAATTAAATGTTCCCTTAAGCATTTAAGTTTTATGTTACTGTAAATCAAAATTGGGTAATTTATGTTTTAAAAACATCCCTAATAAATACTTATGCATAAAACTACTGAATCACTTAGCTCTGCTTAAAATGCTTAAAATCAAAAGCTTCACTTGGAGACTAGCACAGGAGATCTTAAGGCTGAAACCCAACCCTTCCAAAACAGAATGAGTACATTAGAGGCTGGGAAACAGCTTCAAGTAGCAACTGCCAAAACAAAGGCAGAGGTAAACCATGGCAGAGAATAAGGACTAAGGAATAATAAGACTAAGGTAAAAGGATCTTCAGGCTATTTTTGAACCTATGACCTTCATGCTTTTGCAGAATACTTATTACAACCCTCTGTGTCACCTTTTTCCCTCCCAAACTACTTATCTAGTCTTAGTTTCCACGTGAGTCCTTGCAAAGAAGTGTTCAAACTTTTGTGTTTGGGCAGTGTTCAGTATTCTACAATGAAAAAGTTGAAACAATGAAACAAAAATAACAGTTTCTGTTGAAGACTATAGGGACTTTTAATGCTGAACTGAGTGCATTTTATAATATAACGTGGTCCTGAGCCTCTAGGGACAAGGAGTGTAAGGTTATGACATCAGAGTGATATGTTAATGCACAAAGGATGGAGCTGTGATGGTTATTACTAATTGTCTATAAAGGATCTAGAATTGTCTGGGAGATAGGCCTCCGATGTGGGGTGCCCATCTTAATTATTGATGGGACCAGAACTGGACAAGGATTATATAAAATGGAGGAAAAAATCTGAACACTAGCTTGCATGCGTGCCTCTGCTTGTTTCCTGTGGATGCCATGTGGCTAGTGGCTTCAAACACCTTCTATTTGACCTCCCTGCCTTGAGCTATGAGGTAAAGTGAATCCATTCTCCTTTAAATTGCTTTGGCAGGAGATCACAGTAATAAGAAAAGAAATTAAGACTGAAGACACATATATGAGATTAATCCAGGTCATTAGTGGGAAGGTTCAAAGAACCTTGACAGAAGAATTTGTTAGGAGGCGTAGGGCATCACTCTTTAACATATAGTGAAGAAACTACCATTACTTGTAATTTCCCCTCTTCACCATGGGAATGGAACGAAACCGCATATACATAAACATATCCCAAACTCAGAGTTGAGCTCTTCAGATGGATTCAGAAGCAATTTCTTATAGCTGTTGTGGATTACCTGCAAAGTCTCAGCTTTGTGCGGAGACTAGAAGTCACCATTCCATTGTGAAAAGAAATTGCCATTTGTCACCCAACCAATCAGACAATGAACCTGAAATAACAACAACACTTCACACCAGGGAGTACATAAGGTTCAAGAAACTAGCATCACTACCCTATTTTCTGAGTTGCTCAGCAGGCTTTTCTTGTTTTTATGTAGATTTCAGTAAAAATAATCATTTCTCATATTCATACCACATATTGCTTCATCTAATAAGAAAATGAGAAATGCTTGAAGATGGAGTCATAGAGACAGAGAACCCCACAGCTGCCCCAGTATTATCTCATTTGCACATTCTCACAAAAATGAGACAAACTATCTAAACAGAAAAACGTGAAATTTCGTAGTACATACAAATTAGATAATGCAAAAAAAACAAAAACAAAAAACAAAACAACAACAACAACAACAAAAACAAACACCAGGAGATAGAGGATAACGGACTAAAAAACAATTATGCTCTTTGAGACTATGTGGAATTTTCTGTCAGGCTATGGGCCTTCCTTTCAGAGGGACACAACAGCTAATGTTCTGCTGTGACTTGCATGGTGGTTTTCATGCTGTGATGACAGGAATGCAACAAGAGAGAACGTGCTCAGTTGGTGTTCCTACGTGGGCTGATGCGTTATTCTCAAGGAGTCCAGGTTTGAGACCAAGTTTTATATCAGAAATCAGGTAATTTGTAAAGAAAGACTTTCAAGAATCTCTTATCAATGCGGAATCCTTTGAAAATCCTCAGTAAACTTGTGTGTGTGTGTGTGTGTGTGTGTGTGTGTGTGCTTACTGTGAAAATGTGTATACTTCAAAAATGAAACATGAAATTTTGCTGTGTGCACACATGTATGGTGTGTTTTGCTGTGGGTGTGAAGATGTGTGCAAGTGCACTTGTAGGCCAGAGCATACTCTTAAGTGCTATTTATTCTCCGGCGCCATTCACTGTGTTTTCTGTGACAAAGCCTCACTGAGCATGGAACATGCCAGTTATAGACTACCCGGTCTGGCTGGCTCTGTCTTCCTTCACTGGGATTACACCCACACCTAACTTCTTCATGTTGGTTCCTGCATGGAAAGCAGTTTACACACTGGGCTGTCTCCACATTCTGGAACATGATTTTTTTAAAGTAAAGAAGTCAGATATGTAGAAACCAACAAACATACCACAACTAAGCCTGAATTATATTAAGAACTATGCAGGAGATTACAGTGCTGGATAAGAGTTCAGAGTTTACGTGTCAGAACTGTGGGAGGAAATATTTAGCTTGACATATATCCATAAGGTTTACTGTGGCTTTTCAGATTAGCAACATAACTGGTATTCAATTTATACTATAGTGAAAAGACTATGTGACTGAAACTTTGACACGAAAACAAACATTCGTGCATGCTTCCATTTAATAGTTACTCTATGAAACCCCAAACTATCTTGTTTAAATTAATTTGCATCTAAGATCCTTTAAATATTGGTAAATGCCTTTGCTTCCTTGGAGCACTTCAATTCACTAAAATAATAAGTTGGGAGGCTAGAGAGAGATGGTTCTGACATTAAGAGCACTCCGGCACTTGCAGACGACCTGAATTTGATTCCTACTCCCCATGCCAGGTGTTTTTCAACCACCTGTAACTGCAGTCCAGGGAGATCTTAAGCCTCTAGTCTCCATGGGTCCCTGCATACCCCCACACAGACACAATTTTATAAAATTATATATATATAACATTATCTCTGTATATAATTTTTAAAAACATTTGGCGTTCCCCTCCTGCCCTGCAACTTTGCTTTTCAACAAGGAATGAACCAAAAAAAAAAAAAAAAATGGCGTTCTCAGGTCATGGATTTTTCTACTTCACGATCACTGGGAACCCCTGGTTTGTAATTAATACTTTGTGGTGGTGAAAAGAGGCACTGATTCTCTTCCTCCCACTGTTGTCTGACTCCTAGGTGACTTCCCACTGAGAGGCTTATGCACTGAGACTCTTGTCTTTTCCCTTATTCATGAATTCTATTACTCATCTTAGAAAGGTACTGGGCTTTTCATCCTAGATTGTAATTAAACTTGACTAATGAAGGCTAGAGAAATGGTTCAACAGTTAAGAGCACTGGCTGCTCCTGCAGAGGACCTGGGTTTGGTTCCCAGCACCCAGATGGTGGCTAACTACCATCTGTAACTCCAGTTTCAGGGGAATTCAAAACCTTCATCTGACCTCCATGGGCATTGCGTGACATGGGTGCACTTACATACATGCGGGAAACACATTCATACACATAAAATAAAAATAATATTAAAAAGCTTGACTAATGATTTAAAACTCCCAGCAGAAATGACACATCTGGCAGTATTATACTTCCATTTTCATCCTGCCCAGGCAGTACAGCTAAGCTTCAAAGCAGCTATTCCCCCAAGCTCTGATGAAGAGGACAGTTGGACATTAAGATGTCAAATGCTGAAATTTACAAATCCGCTTCAGAATGCTGGGACTCAGTACACTGACGCCATGAAGGTACTAAAACTCAGTGAGAGTGCATAAGCTTCCAAACAATTGGGTCATTGTGACCTCAAAGTCCAGGCTCTTGACATAGATACACAAGTGTGATCAATGGTTTTTAGTTTCCCCTGCTTTTCCACAAATATTTTGAACTCCACCTTTAATTTTTAGAATTGTGCTGGCTTTCTTTCTGGTTTCCTTTAGCTGATGACTAACTCTTTACTCTGGCCCTAAGAAACTGTATCTACATTTCTTCTCTAGGAACTGGAACTTCCTGGTAAACTCTGACTCTGACAGCCCATTCATTTAAAGAATCACTAAGATAGTTCTGTGTAAGCTTCACCTTTGCATATTCTTTGTTCTTGATTTGTTTTGTCTAATATTATTATTTATTTATTTATTTATTTATTTATTTATTTATTTATTTAGTGACAGGGTCTCCCTGTAGCCCCAGCTGGCCTGGAAATCACTTATGTAGACCAGGCTGGCCTCAATCTCCCAGAGATCTTCTTGCACCTGCCTCCCATGTGTTGGGATTAAAGGCATGTGCCACCATGCCTGGCCTTATTTTGTCTTTTAATGTTACTTCTACATCCCCGTGTTCTCTATGTACCTCAGTTTAGCAGTGAGTTTATCATACCCACATTCAGATATATGAAGTAATTTCTTTCTTAATGACTTTGGTGGTAAAAATTTTGTCAATCTCCGTTTTCAAATTAAATTTCATAGAATTTGTATCTTCAGAAGCACGTGTGAACATATAGCTGCCTGTTTTACTCCTACCTGGGAAACTTCATCATAGCTCATCTGTAAGAACTGTCGACGTTATTTCAGATTGCTTCTGGGATACTTGTGAATAACTTATTTTAGAATATCCTTTTAAAATGAATTTTGGTCCTACTTACTCCAGACTAGTGATGAATATACAAATTACATAACTGGATATTGCTTATCAAATATTAAAGGAAAATCAAAGAAATGTTATGGAAAAATCAGAGACCAACAAAGTCAGGTGAAGAGAGGGAGTTTAATTTCATGCTAGCAGGACTGACACATGGGTCATTCTGTCAAGGGGTCAGCCCCTTATTCAGGTTTTGGTGGCTTCTATACTCATGTGTGAGGAATTCAAGCAAAGGGTAAACAGGTAACACAATGGTCACAAAGGTTACAGGAATGTGGCAATTTAAGAAAACAAAGACTTCATCCCTGGTAACCACAGGGGTTAGAAGAAGATTCCTATTCACCTCCCTATTCTTATTTCTTATTCTGGAGTCTTTTAGGTCCAAAGTACTTAGCAACCACTAGATAGCAACAATTTTAGCACCTCTTTCAGGCCTTTACTTTCTATCACACAAAGAAGTGAGAGGCAGACCAAAGCTGACCTTGAAGGATGTATTACTTCAAGTAAATAAGAAGCCTACTATTGTAAAGTGAATGCTGAACTTGAGCACTTGGGCAGAGAATAAAACATGAGGTAATAAAACACTTGAGGTCAGGCTGTACTTGGAACCAAGCACAAAACTCAAGAGAGGAACAGAAAGACTGATAATCCTCATAGAGGCTTACGAGACCTTTAGAAAATGTCAAAGGAAAAGCCAATCATAAGCTTCTTTTAAAAATGTTATGTATTGTCTCGAAATGGAGCAGGTGTACCATCCATGGAGGCTGCCTTGGATGTCAGGAAAAAGCACAGAACTGGATCCCACACTTCTGACTTCATCATTTTTGAGCTGTTTGTCTCTGATTATCTTCTGAGAACCTCACTGACTCCATCTGTAAAATGGGGGAAATAATACTGACATCATCATATTTTGTTGTAAATAGGAAAATACTAGGCTTCAGTGAAGACAGAGTAGTTGTGAGTGTATAATATTTTTACTCACTGGGATGGAGTTGGACTCAAGGAAATTTTAGAGCTGATTTTTGGGAAGTGCTTTGTGTCACTTACAATTATTTGTTATTTTATCCACTAATAGTTCTTTTTCCACTATTTCAGTATGCTGTGTATACATTTTGAACAATTAACAATGGGAAGCTTTTGTTTTAATCTCTGAACATACATTCGTAATCACAACATTCTGTATTTACTAGGCTGCAATGTAGTATAAACTATTTAGAAAATCAATGAAGCTGTAGTTTATTGAGGTGCCTGTAAGATATGAATATAAATAAAATGTTATACCCACGTGACTCAACAATTGGTCAACATTAACACAAAAACCTTGCAAACAAACTTACCTTAGAGGTCATTGGAGTAGGTTTCCTTTATAGGAAATACTCTAGGACAAGCTCTCCAAAGCCTTTTCCTCAGGAGTCACTATCAATAGCTTCACTAAGCACTGCAGCTGTTGAATACAAATACAAGAAATTCCCTCCAACAGAAATACACGTTATTCTCATCTAAATATGAGAAATAGTGCTAAGAAATGACTAGAGAGTTCTGTATCGTCTGCCCCACCCCCACCTCCAAGCACTTGGAACATTATCTTGACCCTCTCTTGTTTCCTCAGGAAAGAAGGGGACTGGGTGTGCTCCAAGGAGGTAGTTAATCCCCTCTTTTCCTAGTACCGATCACATTTGTTCTCAGGGACTTTTTTCCTGTCAATTACCTATTTTAGGGGACACACATGGAGATGTCTCCTGACTCCCCACAATCACCATTCCTTAGCTAAAGTATCCCAGGATCCACTTCTGCTCTGGCGCTGTTACGCAAGCTTTCTGCTTTCACTGCCTGGGAGAAGCCTTCCGGTTTTCCCCTTAGGCTTTGATTTCTTATTTGGGTGATGAGTTAGGGGTGGCCTTTGCCCATCTAGGATGACTGCAGAGCCTCTGTTTTTGTTTTTGTTGATGTTTATGATCTGTTGATGACAGTTAAGCTGCTTCAGAACTGCTGAAGACCCTGCATGGTCTAATTCCAATCTTAGTCCCAGCTCTTGACTCTTATATAGCCAGATACTGTTGTTCCTTAAACAGTATTTCTTTCCCTGTGTTCCACACATGCTCTTGTGTGTGTGTGTGTGTGTGTGTGTGTGTGTGTGTGTGTAGGAATTCTTTCTACTTTTACTTTTGGAACATTTATACCTCTGAAGACTACTCTGTGAACAATTGTAGCATTTATAATTTCATTCTGCTGACAAAACACATACTGTTGGGGATTTATATTACATTAGGTGAATCATAAAATTACCGATTAACAGGGGAAAATGTGTGCACACAGGGAATTCTTTCTAGTGTATCTTAATATTTTCACTAGATTTGAAGCTCAGTATGGTAGATATTGAGTTTTATCTATTTTTAAATCATTCAGTACATGGAAATTTATCATCACTCAATATTTATTTACTGAGTGTAAGACTTTATAGTGAACATGAAGTGAAACATTTACACATGGATACTTTGTAAATGATTTACTTCTGTTCTTAGTTTGTTACCCCCCACACACTGTTTATGATATGCTGTGCTTTGAAACAAAACATACAAAATGAATAAAACACGAATAAAAGGTGTATTTGTCTCACTTCATTGTTTCAAGAGACTTAAAGAATAGCCTTTGTGTAAGAATTACACTTGAGTAACCAATGCTTTTGACCATTAAGCAAGCCTTATTTCACATTTCCAGTCTGCTCGTTAGTTTTTGTCAACTTTATACAATCTAGAGTCACCTGGGAAGAGGGACCCCCAGTTGGGGGATTTCTTCCAATGGAGTGACCTGTGGACATGCCTCTGCGGCATTTTCTTAATTGCTAATTAAGGGGTGCCCAGGCCACAGTGAGCAGTGCCATTGCCAGGGAGGTGGGCCTGGACTGCATAAGAAAGACTACTGAGCAAGCCAGGGGAGCACACCAGCAAGCAGCATCCCTCCATGGCCTCTGTTGCAGTTCCTGCTTGATTTTTGCCTTGAGTTCCTGCCTTGGCTTCCCAGATGAGCTGTAAGCCAAATAAACCTTTTTCTGCCCAAGTTGGCATTGGTTATTGTGTTTTATCAAGCAACAGAAAAGCATACTAAAACACACACTCTTAGTTATTTTGTCAGCACTGTGACAGAATATTTGATGAAAGCAACTAAAAGAAAAGATTTATTCTGGATCATGGGTTAAGGGGATTCAGTCTTTCATGTTGAGGAAGGCAGATGGGACTCAGTCCATGGTGGTGGGAGCTGACAGGGTTAGTTAGATATTAGGAGGATTAGAGGACATGGTGAGGGCTGGAATACTCCTTCATAAGCAACAACTTGTAAAAGCATTGACTGGAATGGCAGGACTATCATTCTTGGCCATACAAATGGGATCTGGGCCCTGGGAGGAAACGTGACAACCTGAACTGTCCAGAAGTCATTGATTGATAACTACTTAAGCTGGGCTTCAGAAGCCCTAAATCCTATGAGATTATGATATTACACGAGACTTTCTGATAAACAACAGGATAAATGAAATAGGCCTGTCAAACACTGGTGCTAGAAACTATCCCTTATGAAAAGCTTCTGTTCTATAGATCTTAGAAACAGCATGCCTACCTAAAAGGGAAATTGATATAGCTGTGTCTGTTGCAACACTCCTCTTTCCCCCATCCTAGACTACTCTGCTCCCCAATGATCCCTCAGGCATTGTCCATTCTTACTCTTTGAGAGTGTGCTTTTCTCTACACTGCAATAAACCCTATCTGTCTTCCACACTGCATTCTTTCTCACCTGAGTTCTTTTAGATAGAGAACTCAAAAGGACTGAGGAGACTCCATGCCTGTTATCCCAGGTCCCAGGCCTGCTCAGGTCACGAAGCTCCATGCACCCCCAAACCTGTGAGCTCTCCACCTCAGCCTTCCCTATCCACCAGCCCAGCTCCCAGACCTACTCAGATCACACAAATCCTTGCATCCCTGATACCTATGAGTTTCCCCAGACCTGAAAGTTCCCCAATCATAGCATTCCCTGTCCAACAGCCCAGCTCTCACCACACCTGTGAGATCTCCAGTCGCAGTTTTCTCTTTCTGCTGTTCCACTTCACTGGGTCCAACTTGGATTTCTCAGCCTGCCCACCAGCCAAGGTTTATCAGTTCTATAGAACTTTGCTCTTGTGACCATCCCCACACACTCAGGCATGGCTGGCATTGTGCAGCTCATGCACCAGCCCAGACATATCCACTTTTTCTTGGTTACCACTGAATTGGAATCAAACCACCACACTAATCAAATATCAACAATGACCTATCTTCCAGCCTGCCCACCTAGCAGCTACCTAGACACCTGCTGTTCCAGGACCACATGGAGTCTGTTCTGGGACCTCAAGCTCAGAAGTTGCTCCTATTCCTGTCTGAACAAAGACTACTTCTTATACTCTATTTGCACATCAACACACAGTGGCCTTTAGACTGAACACCAAGTACCATTAAGCTGGGCCACAACCAGACAGGTTGTGGTAACAGCAAACAAAGATATAAACACCCATCCAACAAAGATGAGGTCAGCCTAGGTCCCATCACAAACACACAACCAACATGAATAACCAAGACAATATATCTCCTACAGAAATTAGCACCCACATTGTAATATTTTCAAAGAAAGGAAATCTACCTGATGTACAAGATAATGGTTTCAAAATAACAATTATAAACATGTTCAAGGAACTCAGAGAGGAGATGAATGAAAGGCAGAATGAAGACCGTGAAAACACAAATGGCAGAATTTTGAAAAAAATTAAAACTTTTCAAGACATGGCATTAGGATTCAATAAGGAAATATAATATCTGGAGGAAAGACAAACTGAAATAAAACTTGAGTAACTCAGGAACTCAAACAAAGAGCATAGAGGAAAATCTCACCACGAGTTTTGATCAAGTGGAATATAGAATATCAGATCAGATCGGATCAAGTGGAAGAGAGATTATCAAATCTTGAAGACAAGGTCAGAGAAATAGATCACTTAAAGAAAATGCTAAGTGCAGGGGGCTGGAGAGATGGCTCAGGGGTTAAGAACACTGGTTCTTCTTGTACAAGAGCTGGGTTTCAAATCCCAGCACCCACATGGCAGCTAACAACAGTCCATAACTCCAGTCCCAGGGGATCCGACAGCCTCTTCTGACCTCCTTGGGCATTGTACAACCTGGGTGCACTTACCCACATGCAGGCAATACACACATACACATAAAATACTAAAAAAAGAAAATGCTAAGTATAAAATAACCAAGGAACAGAGCATGTGAGGCCTTTAAGACGCTATAAAAGAACCAAATCTACGAATCACAGATATAACAGGGGGAGATGAAAACCAGCTGAAAGGCACAGAAAATATTTTTAAGAAAATTTTAGAAGAAAATGTTCAAAATCTAAGGAGAGAGATACCTATCAAGACCCTACAGGCGTAGAGAACACCAAGTAGACAAGACTTTAGAAGAAAGAGCCCGTTTCATATAATAGTCAAAATACTAACTGTGCAGAATGAAGAAGAGACGCCAGAAGCTGTGAGAGTGAAAGAGCAAGACAGACAAAACCCGTCAGAAAAACATCCGGCTCTTTCTTCAATAGAGTCCAGCAGCCAGAAGGACTTGAACAGATGCCCTACAAGTCATGAAAGCATTCAGAGGCCAGCCTAGGCTACTGTATCTTACAAAATTATAATTTGCAAATGAAGTAACAAAACTTTCCATAATAAAACAGATCAAAGGAATTTAGATCCACTAAGCCACAAAAGATACTAAAAGGAATACTTTAGTCTGAAGAGATTTTAAACCATCCCTAGTGGGCATAAGGACTGCATAAATAATTCCTGAGCAGGTAACCAAAAGTGATCTAAGGAAAAAAAAAACAAAAAAACCCCAATACAACACCAGCATACAAGAATTAATAAACATTAGCCAATAATAACTGTCAATATTAGTTGTCTTAATCCCCTAATAGACATAAGACATGGATTAACAGGATTAGAAAACAAGATCCATTTTTTGTTGCTCAAAGACACAAACCTCACTCTCAACAATTGGAATCATCTTAAAAAGATGGAAAAATGTACTCCAGGTAAATGGAACTAAGAAACAAGCTGATGTGGCTATTCTAATTCCTGACCAAATAGACTTCAAACTGAAATCAGCCAGAAGGAATAGAAAAGGATACATCATACTCATTAAAGGGGAAATCCTCCAAGATGGTATTACAATCCCAAACATATATGCACCAGAAACAGGGACAATACATTTCATAGAAGAAACACATTTAGATCTAAAATTACAGATAGACTCAAACACAGTGATAATGGATGATTTCAGTACCCACTGTCACCAATAGACAGAAGATCTGGGAGAAAAAAAACTAAACAGAACCCAGGAGTTAAATGGCATCGTATCAAATGGACCTAACATCCATCTACGTTAACAGTCCATCCAGACACTAAAGCATACAGATTCTTCTCAGCAGCATGTGGAACTTTCTCCAGAATCTACCAAATGTTACAAAGCAAAGCAAGTCTCAATGAACAAAGGGAACCTGACATCTTGTATTCAGTCAGACACAGTGGAATAAAGGTGGATGTCAATAGAAATGAAACTATAAAAAGTGTACAAATTCATGGAAACTAAACACACTTCTGAGTCATAACTGGGTCAAGAAAGGAATCAATTAGGAAATTTAAAAATTCCTTTCATTGAGAGATTGGAGAGATGGCTCAGTGGTTATGAACACTGGCTGCTCTTGCAGAAGACCTGGTTTCGAATCCCAGCACCCAAATGGTAGTTAACAGTCATCCATAACTTCAGTTCTAGGGGATCCAATGCCCTCTTCTGTCCTCCATGGTCACTGCGTGATAGGGATGCCCTTACATACATGCAAGCATAACACACACAAAAAAATAAAAATAAAAATTCCTTTAATTGAAAATGAAAATAGAACATGCAAAAGTTTATGAGACACAATGAAGGAAATCATAAGATGAAAGGTTACAGCACTGAGTGCCAGCATCAGAAAGTTAGAGACATCTCATACTAATAACTTAGCGATGAACCTGAAGGCTTTGGAAAACCAAGACCAAACAATACCTTATGAGAAGAGAGGGGTTGCGGGCAATTAAAAACACTGGCTGTTTTTACAGCAATTCAGTTCCCAGCACTCATATGGCAGCTAACAACCTTCTGTAACTCCAGTTCCAGGGGATCTGACAGCCCCTTCTAGCCTCCATAGCATTTCACACATACATGCAGGCAAAACACTTATGCACATGAGATAAAAATAATGAAAATAAAACAATTTTAAAAGAAAAATTGAATGTAGTAGTATATGCCTTTAATCCCAGAAATCAAGAAGCAGAGGTAGGTGGATCAGTGTGAGTTAAAGGCTAACCTGGTCTACATAGGGAGTTCCAGGCTAACCAAGGATACTTAGTGAGGCCCTGCCTCAAAGAGCAAAACAAACAAAAAACAAAAAACCCCAAGGTGGATGGCACCTGAGAAATGGACACACACACACACACACACACACACACACACACATACACACACACACCCAAAAGAAACAAAACAAACAAAAAAACAAGAAACAAACAAAATCAGGGCTGAAATTAATGAAATAGGAAAAAAAAGAATCAATGAAATATTTCTTTAAAAAATTAATAAGATTGGAAAACCTGTTGGGTGTGGCATATGCCTTTAATCCCAGCACTCAGGAGGAAGAGGCAGGTGGATCTCTGTGAAATGGAGACCAGCCTAGTCTACATAGTGAGGTCCAGGCCAGGTTTGACTACAGAGAGACCCTGTCTCAAAAAAAATTATTATTAGCAAACCTTCAGCCAGTTTAAACAAAAGAAAGAGACGACCCAAAGTAACAAAATCAGATATGAAAAGGGAAACCTTACCACAAACTTCGAGACTTTAAAAAGAGAAAAATTATGATTTAGTTTTTATCAGCTTCTCCATTAAACCCCCAAGTATGGGTCCCTGACATGCCAATAGAACAATTACAGCCTCCCCAGGTAGAATTAGGACCCTTAAGCTTTTCCTAACCATGAATAATGCTTTCTCCTGCCTCAAGCCCAAATGAGACTTCTAATCAGTGAATTCCTCCAGCGTTAGCTATTAACTGTTTATTAGTCACCTTGTGATGTCCTATTGCTGGCCATTAGAATTAGTCCTTGATTTGATCTCTGGAGAGCTCTTCAAAACTGTAATAGTCCCTGCTTTGTTTCCAAGATCACTAAGTCTATAGCTAAAACTCTGTGAAGTAGATATTATCTTCACTTTCCCAGAAACTTTAGCTCTCTGGAAAGTTGGAATGTGCTGCCAATCAGACCCTAAGACTAAGCTTTTCTAGGGGACTCACATTACCTGAAGGGCAATATTACCAACAAATCTCCTCAGGAGTTCACATAGGCCCTCATTCAGAGAACACCTGAGTTCTTTGGAGGGGTTCTATAGGCATATTTTCTAGGGCTGGGTCTTTTTCTAAATGGCAAAGCCTGATTTTTAAGTCAATTTGCCTGTAGACTCAATTAAAGCCAACAGTCTATAAAAGAATTTGGATTACAGAGACTGCTGAGACCTTCTGGAAAGCAAGTTAAACCTATTTTTCAGCCAGAGGAACAGATGCTTATTAAAGGTCACAGGGAACGCCCTAAGGGTGAACAACTAGAAAGGCTTTTTCCCCAGATTTTGATCTTCTCCACTAGCTACCAAGGTCCAGGGAACTAGGGGCTGGATTCATCACTCCTGAGCTACATTTTGGAAAAGAAACCCTTCAGAGGAAAAAGCACCTCCCACGGACTCTTGGGAAATCCAACACATAACCATACCTGTTCAAGTGAACAAATCAGTCAGTTACTATTTTCCCGTTCTTTAAGTCTGCCTTTAGTCCTAGCCAGCCTTTTGCTTCTGTTTCCTTATATACAAGTTGAAAACACTAGATTATCTTGCTAATTTACCTATTTTTCTAGTTACTTTTTGTTTTTTGAGACAGGGTCTCCCTGTGGCCCCAGCTGGCCTGGAACTCTCAATATAGACCAGGCTGGCCTGATCCCACAGAGATCTGCTTTCTGAGTGCTTTTGCCACCATGCCTAGCTTGTCCTAGTTATTTTATAATGCTGTGATAAAATACTGACCAAAAACATGAAAGGGTGTACTCCACCTTACAGTTCTTCATGGAGGGAACCAGGAGGCAGCAACCAAAGCCCAGATCGTGGAGGAAAGCTAATTAGTGGCTTGCAGGATCCTTGAGGCCTAGCGGGTGCCTCTGAAGCTGAAGTCCCCCAGCGGCTGTCACACACCCCAGATAACAAGACCCCATTAATTGCTCAGTCCATGCAGCTAGGAGCCTCAACAGTCCCAATCTGCTGACAAAAGCTAGGAGGAGGCTTCCTGAAGAGATGCTGGTCCTCAGTCAGTGATGGAAACCTGGAGACACTGGCTTCAATACCAGCAAAGGAATCAGCAGCAGCAGCAGAATCAGCTTAACAGTGACAGGGAAGGCCAGACCAGCTAAAGGTGAAATACTCTTTCTTCTGTCATGCCCCTTTTTTATCTGGTTGTAACCGGAAGGTGCCACCCACATTTGGGGTGGATCTTTCCATATCACTTAAGCAATCGGGACAATTCTACAGATGAGGCTTCTACATGGTGATTCTAATTTATAGCAAGTTGCTATTAAAACCACCCATCACATCTATGTCACATCTCTGGGCTTGACATATTTTTCTATTGGTATGACCAGCTAGCTTCCATTTCTATTCCATCTATAGGACATCATTTTACAACAGTTTGAGGGCATCCTGGACCCCATTGTGAAACGATGTCTCAATAAACAAGAAAAAATAAAATCAAATAAATACATATCATCTTAACATTAATCAAAAGAAAGCAAGATCACTTTTCAGGGTTTTTGCTAACATCAAGAGTAAAAGAAAAAAAGAGCAGAAGATTTCAGAGTAAGGAAACTAAGAGACACGCTGCATGCTGATTAAGGGATCAGTTTTATGAGAAGACCTAATGCTTCTATCAACATAGCATCAAATTATTGGAGATGTCAGAACTACTATGGGGAAATGAATTGATTAGCATCTGGCTAGAAACTTTATCAGAAGTAGATTCAATCACGCAGAACATCAGTGAAACAACACGATTTAACTGGATATTAAATGGATATTTATAGCATACTTCATCTAACAACAGGAAAATCATTCTCAAGATTAGATGGACACCCACTATGACAGGACACATTCTAGGGCACAAAAAGTGCCTTCATGGACTATCTGGGAAGCTTGCACAACATGTAGATGGTGAAGCCTAGCTGTAGGAAGTGGATTGCTGATGGGTTGACACTGCTCCAGTCCCTAGGTTTGTTTCCAGGTAGGAACTGGCAACATATGAGAAGCCATGCCACTGTTCCAGGCACCTCAAGACGTCACATCTCCTTCCAGAGATATGACTTAGATCACATTCCTCTGACCAGTAATTAGTATATTTCAGTTTTATTACTTGGCTTTAGAAGTAGTTGGTCATGAAGGAGATGTCCATTCCTAATGCCCTCTAATCCTGTGAACATCTGATTAGCAACCTAATAAACCCCTTCAACAGTTGAGACCTTAAAACCATTTAGGTTGTAGGTATAGACTAGATCCAGCTACTTCCAGCTGACATGTAATATAGATAGGTTTAGAGTCCATTCTATCTGACTTTCAGGCCTCATAATAATCAGTGACACTCAGGTATGCAAACTGTCACAGAGTCATCTGAAGATCGATCGACTGTGAGAAGACATAAAATTAAGTCAGCATCTAAGCACACAAAATCTAAAGACCAATATAAGCATATTCAGATTATAATATGTATAATCAATTTCTACAGTGAAAATAAAAAGACCCAAGTTGCTCACTGGAAGGGATGGTGGTGTCTGACATGATTGGAGTCCAGTTAGGTGGATCATGTAGAGCACTGAGCGTAAGTGGCACAGTGAGGAATACTCACAGCATTCAACCTTGGTAACAACACAACACCCTTGAGCCCCTATTAGGGTATCTAAAGTCATAAAATTATGTATAATCATGGGGGTTTCTATCATTCGGACTTCATAATCAAAAGCATCATTCCCTTGGCCGTGCCATTTAAGCCCATGTGTATTTAATATATTTAAGCTTATAGTATACTTAGTGAGAGTTTTAAGTATATTTAGTAATCAAATAATAGTTCACTTCTCCATGAACAATGTGAACATCTCATAAGAAAAGGCAGCCTGTCCTCTTCGTCCCATCACTCACATCAATTCAGTCACTCCAGTCACTCACACATAAGCATTTACAGATATCTACATACAGCATTGCAGATACCACTATTTTGAACAAATTATTGGTTAGATCAATTTAGAATAGTAAAGTCAATACTAGCGTGTTCTTACTTTACTTACTTTCCCTTCTCTGATGCTTTTCATTTCCTTTATTGATTTCCTTTACCTACATAATTATCTGTCTTCTTGTTTTTCAACATTTTTTACAAGACTAATTTTTCTGACAACAAATTCCCTTACTTTTTTGCTTTTGTGAGAAAGTCTCTATTACTTTTTCATTTTTAAAAAATATTTTATTTATTGTTTTTATTTTACATGTACGAGCAATTGCCGCTTGTATTGCCTGCACATTTGTAAGTGCACCTGTGATGTGCAATGCCTTGGAGGTCAGAAGAGAGCTTTGGATTCCCCGGGAACTGAAGTTATTGACGGTTGTTAGCCACCATGTGGGTAGTGGGAATTGAACCTGGGTCTTCTGGAAGAGCAGCCAGTGCTCTCAACTGCTGAGCCATTTCTCCAGTCCCCACTTTTTCATTTTTAAAGTATAGTTTCTTGTAACACAGATTTTAGAGTCATAAGTTTCTCTTGAAACACTTTAAATATTCCACTCTGCTCTCTTATACATGGTTCCTGGAAAATCATGTCTGAAATATGATTTTCATCGCCTTTCCTCCATAGACGATGTGTTATCTTCTTCATTAATTTCTTTTGGTGTTATTAATCCTTGATTTTTCTAGAGTTTGATATGTTTAGGTCTTAGCTTTAAAACATATTTTTGCGTTCATCAATTCTCTTGGAATTTGCTGAACTTTCTGAATCTGTGATTCAGTGGCTGGCATTAATTTGAGAAAATTCTCATTCAAAATTGCTTCAAATATGTCTTTCTGTTTTCTGTCTCCTGATATTCTCAACAGGCATAAGTTACTTCTTTACAGGTTCCCCAGGTTGGAGTTGTTTTATGTATTTGTTTGGTCTTTGTCTTTGTGGCTTCTGAGGTCTGTCTTGAACTGCTGTTCTCAGCCGAGTCTAGCTCTTTCTAAGCTTAGTGGTGATAGTCTTCACTTCTCTGACAATATTTTTGTGGACCAGTTTGTCTGCTTGTTTCTTTCTTAGAATTTCTACCTGTTATGTTTTGCATCTGCTTACACTGTCCATATGTTCTTGACGCAGTTGACTTGATCCAGCAGATCCCTATCATAACTGTTGGAAATAAACCTGTGATTTCCAATATCCCTACCAGACTCGAATCTGGTTCAGATGTTTGCTGTCTTGTTAAAACGTGTCCTGTTTTTAAGTATGTCTTAGAACTTTTTCCTTGATAGCAAGACATAATCACCACTAAAATCTATAAAAGTTTTCAGTGCCATGACAGGAAGTGTGAGATCAAGGAAAACATCCTTCAATTCTATCATCAGTTCTCAGTCTTTCCCTTACCCCGAGCCTCTGTGGACCCCACCAGAACTTCAGGCTCCCCTTCAATGCAAAAGGGTGGCTAGAGTGTGCTGGGTTTGGTTGTGTGTGCTCCTCTTCCTATTCACAGTCAAGGCTAGCAGAATATGGAATTGGTGCTTCCCATTCTTCTGGTCTCCTCTTCTCTCCCCACCTCTTTCCCCTCTTCCTCCCTTTCTTTCTTTCCATTGTCTTAAGGTGGAGCAGTATATACTTCCTCAATGTCTACTAGGCTCTGATATAAACCTCTGTGGTGAGGCTTTGTCTCTTTAAATATGTTCTCTTAAATATGTTGTTAAGAAGTAAAGAAGACTGTAGCGAATTCCAAAATGTTGCATTCCTCCTCAAGCCCTGAGTAACAGAGAAGAGCAATTTTCTCCAATATTAACTGTGAAAGCACCTGGAGAGAAAACCCAGAAGGGCCTGGGGCCTCATGCCTTGCTGCCCTGGAGTTGTTGACTCTGAGACATCTCTCTTCTGAACCGTTTGTGATTTGTGAGGTCTAGTAACACTTTCCCTTGTCTACTCCCTTCCAAGGTTCCATTTACTTGCTGTGAACTGTGGTCTGAAATGTGAATGGAAAGTTCTAGAGTTCCTGAGTTTTTAAATTGTGTCACTCTGCTTCCTGTGGTGAAGTTATGTGCTGCCCTGCTCTGTTCCACCTGTGGTGGGAATTGTTTTCCTGTACTATGTACACCAGAGCTTCTTGAACTTTCTCCACTCATGATCCTTTGCTTTCATAAATTTTCATGTGACCATGAGGACATAACATATAAAATGGGTATACAAACCAACATTTACTGATAATAAATCATAGACAAAGTTATTTGAAAACAATTGTTGGTCATAACATGTAATTTTACCATTTATTAAAGTTGAAAGGAAACTTGTATACTAACAAGTTGAATGTTCTTATTTATTTTTACATAATGAATTAAATCTGGATTGAGTGTTGGGGAGCAAGGAGAATCTTTAAGGTTTTTCCAACTTGATTGATAGTTTGGTTTTATAATTATTGATCTTGACAATACTGCTTCATATAAATATGTAGTACATGGCAGGGAAATGTTTAGGATTGGAAATTCTGTCCTAATCTTAAGCCAAAACAGTGAATCCACTCTTTTTTTTTTTGTCTTTTTGAGTCAGGGTCTCCCTGTAGCCCCAATTGTCCTGGAACTCACTATGTAGACCAGGCTGGCCTTGAACTCACAGAGATTCACCTGGCTCTGCCTCCCAAGTATTGGGATTAAAGGCATCTGTCACCACACCCAATTAAAAAAAATTTTTTTTTAAGTATTTTATACGTATGAGTGTTTTGTCTGCATATATGTAAGTGCACCACATGTGCAATGCCCACAGAGGCCAGAAGAGGGCTTCAGATCCCCTGGAACTAAGTTACAGGCTGTTGTGAGCCAATATGTGGGTGCTGGGATCCCAACCTGAGTCCTTTGCAAGAGTAGTCAGTGCTCTTAACTGCTGAGCCATCTCTCCAGCCCTCAATTTAAGAAATTTTTAATGAAACTCAATTCAGCAACTCAAACAGAATTGTTTTAAATCAAGCATTCTAATACAATTTAGTCCAAAAAAAATTAACTAATTTGATACTTCCATGCCACGGAATGATGGTGAGAAAATATGAAAAATATTTCTTCTCCATAATTAATCCATTGATTTCTAAAAGAGCAGGAAACATTTTTTTGTACAATGAAAACACTGCAATTCATAGCATGCAATAATGTCAAGTGTGAACTGAGGGGTGTCAGGCAGCATTCACGAGGGTTCATGGCTCGAAGGTATGCATAGTGCACCAAGGCCCAGTGGAATCAGGTGGTGCAGGAAGGGTGGGCCTGCTGCAAACACTGCAGGATCAGAAACCCTACTCCTGCAGAGCTTTCTGCGTCTCTCTCCACCTTCGGTGACATGTGGGGCTGCACCCCAGCACTCAGGAAGCTGTGATATACAACACCTACTAATTAGTTACTTGGTAGTTGTCTCAGTTATAAGGTTTGGTCACCCCTACATCACAGCAACTGTGGTCAAGTGACCCTATTGCAACCTTAGTTCTGAACTGCAACATCTGTTCATCTCATTTCACCTTACCGTGTAGGCTTTGAATCATCTCATATCATCACAAGAAAAATTTGGAGATAGATTATAGTAAGATATTTTGATAAAGAATTAACTTTTATTATAGCAAATTGTTAATAGTTGTTTTATTAGTTGCAGTGAACAGTGTTTTATTTGGCATAATTTATCAATACAACCTCATTGTAGGCATACATCCTTTGGAAATCATAAACAGGCTCAGGGTCTCTGTGGCCTCTGGGGTCTTGACTATACCCTAGTGAGGAAAGACTCAAGCCTTTTTCTGCTTTCGGGCTTTTTAACATACACATATTCCTGGAGAAGTTTATTCTAGGGATGTTTCTTCACCAGCAATGTACAATCTTCTGTATTTCCCTATCTTTCTCTTTGATTTGGGAGGTAAACTTGTCAGTATCCTTTCTTCCCATGAAGATCTAGGAGCTCAAATTTTCAGTGTGTCCAGTTTTATAGCAGCTGTACTGGAACTCGGACTTCCAAGGAAGTGAAATGCAATACTGTGAACTGGGAAGCTACTTATTTATTGAATCCATTTTTACGCATTTATGTATGGGGGAGCAGTGATCACGCCATGACATAACTGTGGAGGTCAGTCAGAACACAACTTGCAAGAATTGTTTCTCTCCTTCCATTATATGGGCTCTGGGGCCTGAATTTGGGTCACAAGACTTGGCGGCCTCAACTTTTAACCACTGAGCCATCTTGATGGCCCTATTTTCACTTATTAATGTTGATATGGCTTCACAGGGTACCATGTATCTCAGGCTGACCTCAAACTCATTAGTAGCTGAGGGAGACTTTGAACTTCTGATCCTCCTGCTTCTAGTCTGAGTGCTTGAATTACAGGAGTCCAGTTTATGTGGTGCCAAGGATCAAACCCAGGGCTTCACTCATGGTAGGCAAGCACTTTACCATCTCGGTCCAACCACTGATTGAGAATAAAGAAAAGAAACAAAGGAAATAAGGTCATGTACTGCCTTTGCATTTGAAACCTTGTGATCTGTTTCCACTTCTTTCTGCTACAGTGTCCAGGAATCTTCTAGAATTTTCATTTCAGTTACAACTATCAACAGAAGGAGCTAATGCACTGAAATAAAGCTTGCTAAGTGGACTTTTCATACTAGATACAATTATAGCAATAATATTCAGCCTTTTGGAGTCGCTGTGTGGCACAGACAAGTTGAATGTATAATATGGCAAAAGAGATTTCTTACAAATTTTCAGCAAAATACAGAGACAATTTACCCTGATTTATCAAATCAGAATATTCTTTTAAGAAATGATCAAAGTTTAAATTACAAAAATTGTACAGACCAGTGGATTGAGATGTTAAAAGATATGCCATCTGCTTTCACAGCTTTCCTTTTATAAACGGAATTTAAGCAGTTCATAACAAATGATAGCTCTTCTATGATTTAAAGTTCTTATAATTATTAGAAACCTTTTGGAGCCCTACTGTGCATAAGCAAACCTTGGAATTAACTTTATTCATTATTCAGTGGGTTCATTGGAAGGCTATTATAGTTTCAAATCGACCATTTTTCAGCTAATTTTAAATGGTAAGTGGCACGGTTGTGATTCCATTCTTTTCCATTTACTTTCATTAAAGATTTATTTTTGGGTAATCAGAGAATTTGTATCAGCTGTTTTGTACCTTAAAGAGTTTCTTCTGACACTTTAATAAATCGTCCTCTCATCTGTGCTGGAAGGTAACTGGATCCCTTTCCTCAACAGCCCTTTGACACATGTTCATTTATTACTGTTTGTTCCATCAGCTGACCCACTTGAGGCTAATTCTGATGAAGTGCTTTCAAACAAGGAGCACTATTGGTTTACATTAACAAGGAAATGGTGGAAAGGGTGCCTTCAAACAGGAGAAATTAGAAAAAGAAAACTGATGAACCTTAGGATCAATTTTTGAGTCATAACATAATTAATATAAAATGTGAAGCTGAAAAGGAATTCCCAGAAGACTCTGAGATCTGCCTCATTTAGGAGCTCTGTATTAAGAAGGAAAAGGAGGGTGAGTGTCGAAAAGATAGGCTTACAATCGTGTTTAAGAAGAAAAACTGTGCTGAGAAGCTTGAGTCAGGAAGAAACAGATTTAATTATGCATCTGGAGTTGGATATTAAAGTTTCTTTGAATTTTATGTTTGGACTGTAATTTTTCTATCATGTTACACTAGCCATATTATTTGTTGTGAAAGGAGATATTTGGGGAGATTATTTCATAGGTAGTGTCATTTAGCAACATGCCTTCCATTATATCTAATCTTTGAACTTCCACACTGTAAACAAATGGTTCTGTCTAACCTATTATGGCACTCACTGTTAATTTCTCAGGCATAAACCAGACACAAGATATGGAAAATAAGTATTAAGTTTTACACATATTTCTTGAAGGATGCTAAAATCATTTTAAAACTTCATCCTGTTTTAGATAATTTGATGTTAAGTGTGGATGTTTGTTTATCTGACCTTTGTCTATACTACAGGGAACCTTAAAATCTACTTGCATTGAAAAGTGTCCAGAACTCCAGCTCTGCTCAAAAGACCATGGCACATCTATTTTTCACAATTAGTCTGTTTCTCAAGACTGAATTATTTTGCATATTTTACAAAAATTGCTCTCAATAAATAAAAGCGATAGCTCTTTATGTTCCCTTAGTGATTCCAGATTCCATTTTCTTTGAGACTGCATCTTAATTTCACAGGGAAGAAGTGCTAAATCAGCTTAGTCTAACGGGAAAGTGCATTAGAACACAAGAACTGGCTGCTCTCTACCATGACCCTAACTAGATTAGACGTTGTTCTAGCTTCCTATTTCTTGCTGTGATAAAACACTGGCCGAAACCAACTTGGGGAGGAAAGAGTTTATTTTGGCTTACAATGCAGTATAGTCATCATCAGGCAAGCCAGTGCTGGAACTGAGCAGGGATCCTGCAGACAGGAACTGAAGCAGAAACCATGGAGGAAAGCAGCTTACTGGCTTGCTCCCTTGGAATCACTCAGCTTCATTCCTTATACAGCCCAGGTCCACCTAACCCAGCAATGGATGTCCCACCACCACCACCCTCACCACACACACAGTGGGCCCTTCTGCATCAACTACCAATGGAAAAAGATGTCCCACACACTTTCCCACAGGTCAGTCTGTTGGAGGGAATTCCTCATTTGAGGTTCTTCCTTCCCAGGTGTCTCTAGTTTGTGTCAAGTTGATAAATTTTAGCCAGCACAGAAGCATTTGTCAATCATTCACCTCTTAAAGTTTGTGAAGCTCTCAGAAATAAAGTAGGGCAGTGAGCATGTGTCCTAGCTTTCAAGTCAGACCCCATGGTTGCCTTTGGATTTCTTGTAGACCAACAAAAACCATCTGGCTGTTGTCAGCTCTAGACCGTCTACCCTTGTATCCTGGCTTTACCGGCACTAAATAGTCCATCCCAAACACTTTACAGAGCCTCCCTGCACCTCAGTTTATTGACCCATTGACAAATGTCAAATATCATCTCCCTTACAGGGTTCCTGTGAACGTTTCAGTAAGTTAATATCTATAAACGGCTTAGATGAACTTCTTTTATGTTGGGAGTTTCTCAATAAACATTGTGACTTTCGTGTAACAGACACATTTGTAAGTACTATTCCTCATTGGTGGAGATCTCCAGAGTTCTCTCTGAGTCTCTCGTGCTATCAGGCAATCCATATAACATATGTTTACGTTCATTCATTATTATCGTGGGGGAGGGGGAGAAGGGAGTAACTTACAAAAGAATGAGCACCCAGTGCCTAGCCTCTTGCCACTCAGCTCCTATGCCGCCTCGTTGTGGCTCAGAGCCCGCCATATCAGACAGCTCCCAGGCCACGCCTACAGTCACCACTAATATTTGCTCATGCCTCAGGGCCCAGCAATCTTGCCCCAGGTCCACAAGTGTCAGGCCATTCTGTCCTTGAGTATGCCAGGCTGTGCGGTTCCCCACGAGTGGCTTCAGCTTTACGGCTGGCGGCTCCTGTCCCAAGATGGTGGGACAAGCCCCTCCTTCCGAGTCTCACTGTGCCCAGTCCATTCCCCCACCAGTCCCAACCCCTTGGAAGAACTAGAACCCCTGGGGAACACAATGTGTCAACAATAAATTTGATGTATAATTAATTGCAGGTGCACATTTCTCACCATCTAAACAATGACAAGTTTTTGGTATGGTAAACTCACATTTAGAAGTTTGTGCAAGATAATATGAATATGGAAGTTCAGAATCAAGTACCTAGCTTGGGGGCGGGGAGTTTTCGTTAAGGAAGTAAGGAAGTGGACCCTTAAATGGGTATGAAAGAGGAGACAAATGGGCACACAGGGTAAAGGAGGCTGGGGGAAGAGTGCAGGTCCTGATGCAAAGGGTTCAGGAAAGAATGGCTCTTTGGAGATGCCAACCTCAGTACTTTTGCATGGTATAGCCTCCATAATGGTGCAAGGCCAAAGCTGCCTAGAGTTAAACTAAGAGGCTCCAGAGTCAGGCTTGAACTTTCTCTTGAAGACAAATCACCAAATGATTTTGAGAGCAGTAGTTTGAAAACATTTTTTAAGATACTCTGCAGTAATGTTGAAGGTGAATTGAAGCAAAAATATTAGTAACAAATATTAGACCACAGGGCTGTGATCAAATAAATAATATCACAGTCTTATTTTAGCATCTACTATAATCATTTAGACCTGAAGAAAATTTAAGTAATTCTGATGTTGGGGAGAAAGTCATTAGGGTATAATATCAAATGAAAGGCAGTCTGTGAGAAATAAATTCTGGGGCTGGAGAGATGGCTCCAGTGGTTAAGAGCTTGGGCGGCTCTTGCAGAAGACCAGGGTTTGGTTCTCAGCACTCACATGGCAGCTACCAGCTCTCTATAACTCCAGTTCCAGGGGTTCTGATGCCCACTTCTGACCCCCACAAGCATTGCATGACATGGGTTCAGTTATACATATGCAGGCAATACATTCATACATATAAAATAAAAATAATAAATATATTCTATGGTGATAAATATTTTTGAAAGAACTTTCTAGTATTTTTAATGTTGCTGTGGTAAAGTATATGTGAAAGAATTTCATTATATTTCATTTTCCCCTGTTTTCATACTCTTCAGTAATAGCTTACCTTAAAAAAAAAAAAACCTAGAAAACAAAGCAATTTGAGCCTTTGCAGTCCTGTTAGTTGAACTGATTCCTGGTGAGCACAGCTTCTAATCAGAACTGTTGGAAGAATGATTAACTACTTTTTAAATTTGTAGAGTTTGCTAAATATAAAATGCCTCACCCTTTCGTTATCTATATATGGTATGTAAAGTGTTTTATTGGATAATAGCTACAAGGTATCAGTACAATTTCAACTATATTTGGGTTACAGGTACTTATTTTTCTGACACAAGGGTAGATATTTTTTCCTTTCTTTCAGAATGGAGACTCAAAATTTTTCTTTTAAAGAAAGTTAGTGACACACACACAAGCAGGACGCTTATAGACACTCTTTCTTAAAATGAAAAATTAATGTTTTCCTGCAACAACTTCAATTTAACAACATTTTCTATTTTCATAATTATAGTAAAAAAGTAAATAATACGTTGAAATAACATAATTTAGAAATTGTCTTATTACTAATATGAAATATGTACTGATAATATTCTTTTCAAAATAAAGGAAACATGATGGTGAGGTGACTCAGTGAGTAAAGGTGCCTCTGCCAAGCCTAGCAATCTGGTCCATTCCCAGTTTCCACATGGTGGAAGGAGAAAACTTAATCCAGCAAGCTGTCTTCTGACCTCCACATTTGTACTGTGTCATGTGTGCACACTAAATAGATGCAAATTTTAAAAATTTTAAAAAGGAAACTTTTACAAAAACCTTATAAATCAATGGTTATTAAAGAATGATTCTTTTTCTTTCTCTCTGTATCATTACCACACCTTCCACTTATGTCCTCATCAAAACAGTATGGTGATTTGACCAAGGTTTTGAAGTGGAAGGATATTGGCGTATTTATTAGTATTAAATTCATTTATTAAAAGTTACTCCATCCTGTTCATAGATATCCCTCAATAAAAAACGGAGTAAGTAATGACCAGGAAAACAGAATTTTAGTGTTTTTCCCTTAATCTTTAAAATGATGATGAATAAAACACATTGAGGATGACGAGACTGAGGAAAGACAAAGGGTTATGTCTGTGCTGACTGGATATCAGGGTTAAAAGCTTTAAAATGGCAACTTCTGAGACTTACTGCAAAGCTGAATTATGCATTTTGACTAACTAAAAGTTCATTCAATGATTTTAAATCAAGATAGCACTACTTTCCTGATCAAATCCTAACTCATTAATAAAGACCATTTTATGGGTTAGTATGAAACTAAAAATTTGTTGGTATGAGTAACAAGATGTCATTTAAATATCAAAAGAGTTGCTAATATCTCATTTGAAATGTAGATTTTGTTTTTGACTTACTGAGTGCTCTTCTTGTTTGGCATAAGGACATATTTCAGAACTGATATTTCTTTGACTATTGTAAGCAGATGATATTTAGAGCTGCATTTATTAGCTTATTTTACCATTTACCATGTATGAGCTCCCTCTTTATCACCTAAAATAGCAAGGGAACAAGAAAGATGAGCTGGAGAAAAAGATACTATGGGACCTTGTGGACGCTAAAGAGATATTATCTCAGATAAGGATTCTGTCTCAGGATGCTTTCAATCTGCCAGACTGCATTTACTTCAGAGCCACTCAAAACACTGGTGAAGGAATAGAGGGGAGATTGAATTCACAAAGTATGTGAATAAAATGAAAAGTTCATCTCTTTCATCCATGTCCTTATTTTTCCAGAATTGCCATTTGGGGAAATGGACATCTTTGTTACAAGAAAAAAGAGATAGGAAAACATCATCATATTTCAATATTATGACAATCTTTCTAGCGAGTGGGTTGTATGTGTCTGTGCATGTATCATGCCTTGCTTTTGTTGCAGAAAAATGAGAACATTTTCCTTGCAATTACTAACAAGAAACAGCACTATCTGAATAACGTCTCTAACTATGCAGAAGAAATTTGTTATTAAAATGTATTACTTTGTTCTACATCATTTGGGACTTTCTGTACCATCCCAGTGCTGATGCATCTTGTTGCTATTCAACTCCTAGACTGTACACTCACCTAGCCAAAGAACTCATGTGTTGCATGCCTGCAATTTATTTTAAAATCAGTATATTCATAAATGCTCTTTTTTAGTCATTTCTCCCAAAGTGCCTTCTCACTGAATTCCCTATTTTAGTATGTGGACTTCCATTCACTCAGTTTAGGTGACATCATATGGGCCACCATCATGTATTCTCTTTATCTAACATTCACAGTTTATTTTTAAGCTGTTAAATATATGCCACAACAACCATATCTCATTAACTACACCATCACCACCATCAGACCTGCCAACCAGCAATTATGCTTTGCAATACAACTTGGTACCTTTGCTTCCCCCTGGCTAATCTCAGCTTCTTTCCCACCCAACAGCTAGATTATTTTAGTAGATGATCTGTGGTAGAAACCTCCTTCAACCTTCCAATGGCTCACATCACACTTACATAAGCACATAAAATCCTTATAAAGGGACACATAAGTGCAAAGAATAAAATTCAATGTCTTTGCCATAGCCAAAAAGGCCCTAACAGTTGGCTGATTTTCATTTTCCATTTCTTCTTCACTCAGCCAACCAGACCTCTAGAGTTTTTCAAAAGTGCCAAAAAGTTCTAGCCCAGAGCTATGCCATTTGATGCTCACTCTATCAAGAACACTCCGATGAACATATTAATGATCACCTCAGTTCGTGACATGCTCTGTAGGAGACTTGCCCACATGTATCACACCATTCATCGTCATCAGCAGCACTCTGTGCTTGCCTTCGCTTGTTTGTTTACTTCTCTTCTCTCTACAATAGAATACAATCTCATCAAATCTAATTTTTTCTATAATTAGCTTCTGGAATACCAACAAGGAGAAAATACACATTCAGGACCATGTGTGGAGTGAATGCATACTATTACAAAAAAAGCCAATTGATCAATACTTCATTCCTTGTAAATACTTGTGGCTTTTTCACAAATAGAAAATAGAGAAAAAGTATATAAAATATTATGATCATTAAGCATTTTTCCCTTTAGGATGGTTAGAGATTAAAATGCTAGTTAATGAGGATTTTTATCCACATGGTCGCCTGACATATTTCTATAATCAAACTCTCTGCATTTGTGTTCAATTTTTAAAACCCTTTTCAAACTAATGACTAATTGATTTTAGACCTCAGGTGTTTTATAGAATTTTAACTTCTAGCACTCTTGTTTACTAAATTTGAGACATAATATAAAGAGTGCTTATAGAGTAGAGTGATAACTCCACTGGTAATATGCTTATTACTGTGTAGGCACCCGCAGAGAAGCCAGGAGCAGTAGTGCACACTTGTAATCCTAGTGCTGGGGAAGTAGACAGAAAGATCCTTGAGGCTTCTGGTCATTCAGTCCAGCTAGGTCAGTAAGCTCCAGGTTCACTGAGAATGCTTTGACTTACCGCGACTCTGGCCTGCCAGCTTTCTCAGACCTGCTATTATTAATCATGTCTCAACTCATGCAGCAAATGGCGATCAACACAGATTCCCACAGTGGCCAACATACAGAGAAAAAGAGGCTACAGAGTGCTTATCCCTGAACAGGACACCTATATCAAACTTCTGCCCCGCAAGGCTCTGGGATCATTGTGGAAGAGGAAGCAGAAAGATAGTAAGAACCAGAATCTACCTCTGGCCTCCATGCACATTATTAGATGAATAATCACATGCAAACAGTTTTCCAGATGGCTGGGCAGATACTCATATGAACTCATAGCAATGGTGACAGAACACACAATTCCCCCATGACATGCTCACAGCAGACAAAAACCCCAGCATGGACGTGGGGCAGTGGGTAAGAAACCTCAGCCATACCTGAGGAACTGTTGGCAACCAACAGCTGCTGGGAAAGGGAGAGCCAGTCTTGTTACAGATGAGACTCTTGGTCTGACCAGGCTCCAGTGGATGGATCTACAGCAAAGGGCAGTTGGGGACACAGTTTAACTCTGTGGGCCTTAAGATATATAATAGAGTACATAAATTGGGTGGGAGGAATGGTCAGTTACAGATGGGGAGGGGATCTAAATATGATAAAATATATAATATGAAATTCACAGGGTCAATTGAAAAATTAAGGAGGAATACACTCGAGGAAGGCGCCAACATCTTCCTCTGAACTCCATGCACATCTGCACCAACACATACACACATGTGAACATGCAAACATGCACACAGTGGTTAGAAGATCTATGAAAGCAATGACCAAAAAGTAGGTGAGAAGCAGAAAAAGTGTATAGGCAATAAATATAACAAGTGTAGTCTACTGGTAATAATACTTGCTATTATTGAAACATAAATTGATTCAAAGCTGCCTAAAAAAATATTAGATGATTAGGTGTGTGTGTGCGTGTGCAGTTTTCTTTTTCTTTTCTTTCTGTGATGTGGTTCCTGGGGATCAAATACAGGTGATCAGGCCTGGTGGCAAGCACATTTACATACTAAGGCATTTTGCTGGCCATGGATTTGTAGCTTCTTTTCTAACAGCCAGAGTGGAAAGAAAAATCCAGTTGCTTGTGAAAATTCCATTTTGGAAGAATGAAAACAGGCCAAGTACTCAGAAGAAATGTTTAGTATTTTGATACACACACACACACACACACACACACACACACACACACACACAAAGTCATAGGTTAAACATATCTTTGATGCTCATGGTGATTACAAGGAGATACATCACTGGAGATTTGATTTGACCTGGAAGCATAACTTTCTAATCTATATAAATCCTCAAATAGACTGGAGAAATGGAGAGATTTCAAGTCCTATGTCCCAGATTCATAACTGTGATGGACACTGGCTAGGAGTAAGTTCAAATAATGCTTTCTGATGTGCTTACCCTGAAAGGCAGAGGAGAACAGGAGCACTCGCCATCACCCCGACTTATCACAAAGCTAGACACTGGATGTTCTTTCAAAAGTCATCATTACTTTACAAAATTAGTTTATTTATTAATTAATTTAATTATAGACTAAATAGTGCATCTGAATCTGTTCTTTAGATATGTCTGCTGTGGGGAGGTCATTACTCTGAAAGCAATAAAATGACTCATGTTCAATTAAAATAATTTGTTCTTATTTTATTTTTGAATATTTAATGAATTTTATTTTTGTTTAATTGATAAATAACAATTACACACGAGAAAGCTGAAGTCATAGAAACATAGCAGAGATGTAATTGCCAGATGCTGAGAGGAAGGAAAGTAAAGTCGTACATTATCATTAGGGAACTATAAAAGCAGGATCTGGAGAGATGGCTCAGTGGTTAAGAGCACTGAATGCTCTTCCAGAGGACGTGTGTTGGAGTCCCAACACCCCCACGGCAGCTAATAACTGTCTGTTACTCCAGTTCCAGGGGATTTGACACCTTCTTTTGAACTACACAGGTATTTCATGCATATGGCACTCTTATATACATGCAGGTGAAACTCTCATTAAATAAATAAATAATAAATAACAAATGGAATTATAAAAGGGTGCTTTGTTTATTAGAATGGAAGTTAAGCTTTAGTGATTTTTTGCACTGGCTGGTGAGCTCATTAATAATAATGTATTACATATTCCCAGACTGCTAAAATAGATGAACATTCTCATTACAAAAGTGATATGTTTATGAGTTTGACTGAGTCTTTCTGCAATTAAAAATTCACCTAAAAGCCAGGCGTAGTGGTGCACACCTTTAATCCTAGCACTCGGAAGGCAGAGGCAGTCGAGATCAAGTCCAGCCAGGTAGGCAGTTCCAGGCCAGCTGGGCTAGAGGGAGACCCTGTCTCAAAAAGACAAAACAAAGCAAAACAACCCACAACAAACAAAAAACATCACTTTGAACACCATGATTTGTTTCTGTTATAATAAATGTAACCAAGTTGGGAGTTATGGGGGAAATGACTATATGTTCAGTCTATTTAGAGCAATGTTGTTCTATGAATTAAGGTCTGAAGGGAGGATAGACACAACATCTTCAGACTTAGCTCAAGTGGGCATTTTCAATGTTTGCCCAAAGAGCAAGATGGCAGGTTTGAACTTCCTCAATGATAGTACAGTGCAAGTAACTTTTTTTTAAATGAGCTTTACGAGTTAAAAAAAAAATGAGTTCAAAAAGCTGTGAAAAAAAAATGGGGCTGGAGAAGTGGCTCAGTGTTTAAGAGCACTGTCTACTCTTGCAGAGGACCAGGGTTTGGTTCCTAGTACCCACAACAATCCATAACTTCAATTTCAGTGGACCTAGCACCCTTTTCTGGCTGCTGCAGGCTTTGTAAGCATGTTGTACCTAGATGCATGCAGACAAAACACTCATACACATAAAAATAAATTTTAAAATGTTAATGAGGCCATACAAATTGATACTTTAATTTCTGACCAAGGAGTCAGAGCCAAAGAAAAGTCAGTATAATTAAAATTCTTTAAAATTCATAATACCACTCTTATCCTTTAAAAATAGTAATTTTATGTTAAATATCAGCACAGTGCTCTCCCTGCTTGCCCTCTGTCTCTGTCTCTATTTTCTTCCTTCCTTTCTTCTGTAGTACTGGGTACTGGGAATTGAACCCAGCATCTTGTGCATACGAGACAATTGCTCTTTTTTTTTTTTTTTTTTTTTAGCTTCTGAGATAGCTTCGCCACTTTCTCAGCCTGTTTCTAAACTCTCTGTAGCTTAAGTAGACCTTGGATTTGTGATCCTCCTGCCTCAGACTCCCTGGGATGTGCTATCAGATCTGCCTTAATTTCCTTTGATGTGTCTAAGATCAGATCAGAGGGCTCTTTTGTAGTGTTTGCAAACTTTTACAGAGCTTTGATTCTGTGTTTACATTGGATATATAACTTTCTGAAATTTTCAACAAAAGTAATTTCCCCTTCAAACTTGAGTATGAATAATATAGTGATGTGAGAGTTGATTTATGTCACTGATTGATATTAAGTCTTCAACATTTTTATTCAGGATATTCATGTTGAAATTCCATGTTCTATGTGAAGGAACACTAACCTAAGAGAAGAAATGAATTTTGTGGCATAAAATGAGCTCAATGCCACAATTCATCTGTTATTAGAAACAGATTTCAATAACACGTATAGTGTGTGTGTGTGTGCGCGTGCATGTGTGTGCCTCTTTAATATTTTTTTCTATATTTTCATCAGCTTTTTGGTCTAGTGTGATAATATTCCTAGGGGATATGCAGAACTCCAGTAGGGGTGATAATTCTGACTTTAAAAAGAACTTTACAATTTTATTTATTTTTATTTGCATTTCAATATAGTACTATGGTATAATGTTACAGTGATAAAGAAAGGATAGATGGAATGTATATATAAATTAGTATTTATGAACATCTTGAAGCTACTCTTTAAAGTTATTTTTGCTGATATTTTCCAAAGTGTTGGATATCATTGAATCAGACCAGATTTCTTGCTTTTCTTTAGCCACAAAAGGATACACGGGAAATATATTTTAACAGACTTTAAAACATTAAACTGCGGACTGTGTGTGAAGTATGGAGTAAATGAAAGTGTCTACTTATTGTAACTCCACACTTGAACTTTTCCCTAGATTTCCTCAGAACTTCAATAGTCCTGAACCAATCTACATTTGAGGTTTTTTATTTGCCTGTGCTAAAGCTGGAGCCATAAGAAGCTGCGATGGGAGCCACTGAAGCTTCTTATATGTGATTTTTGACCAGTGTCTTTTGAAAGGCAGAGCAGACACTTGTTTCCCTTCCACCTTCTTCCTAGTGGGTGTCCCTCCTAGTTCACCTCCTCCTCCTCGTCTCCCTCCTTCTTATGCAGCCCGGTGCTGGGATTTTAGTTTTATGCCACCACACCTGGCTCCTTTAAGTCCTTCATGCTACTGTCAGTGGAGGATAGGTGATTTACACTCCAGACACTGTAAGGTGCAAAGTGGGGGTAGTTTAATGTCTATTCTTACATTTTTTCCTTTATTATTTAACATTTTGTCTTCATTTCCCCTTAAAATAGTAAACTTGCACTATATTAAATAAAATAAAAATGAAGGAAAATAGGATTAGAGAACACTCAGAATGAACCCCTGAGCACAATGTCCTTTAAAGGCTGGGTAACAAGATCCCTGAAGGCACATGTTCTAACCAACCTTACACAGTTCTCAGTAATCACAGGAAAACAGTTTTGTCTGTGGCCTCTCTACTCAGTCTGCCAAGAGCAAAGCAAGTTATCTGTCAAATACCCAGGAGGGAACTTGAAAAGATTAGACTTTGCCATAAAAGGGACAGTGAACCATCTGTACTAGAATATTTTTTTTTCCTTCACATTTCACCTTCTTCCCCTGGTGATTCAGGTAGGATATAATGAAGTTAGTTCATTGAACTAGAAATTAAGGTAGCTGTGGTAGATATTAAATTCATTCTTCTTTTGTGATCATGTACTTTTTAACCTGTTAAAATGTTTGAAGGACCAGTTAAAGTACAAGCTAAAAAGGTGTTTTTATTGGGCATTGACAGAGTCTTAATAGATTCCAGTTTTCTATACTTCAGCAAACACTCCCTTACTAAAGTTAGATGGGACTGACTCCGTGGTGAAGTGATTGCTGTGTAATCACAAGTACTTAAGTTTAGAGCCCCAGCACCAACATGAAATTTGGGGGTGGTAACACTTGTCTGTAACCCAGTTACATGCTAGGGAGACAGAGAAGGATAGGTACTAGAGGCTCACTGGCCAACCCATCAAATCAGAATGACAAACTTGAGTTCAATGAGAGCCCCTATGTCAAACAAATATGGTGGAGAGATGATTTAGGAAGATATCTAAGTGGCAACATCTGGCTTCTGAATGTGCCCCCCCATAACATATGCATTTATTTTAAATTCTGCTTCATCGAGCCTCACCAGGGGAGGAGGTGTATGCCTTTGTCCCCCACACTTGGGAGGCATTGGCAAGTGGATTGCTGTGAGATAAGGGTCAACCTGAGATGGTCTATATAGAGTTCCAGGTCAGCTGGGGTTACAAATAAATAATAATAATAGTAATAATAATAATAATCTATTTCATTGCTTCATTGAAGTCTACATATTTATCATTTTGTGTGACATTTAAAGTCAGTGGCAGTATAATGTTGTTACATGTATTTTGTAACATGTCTTCATAGACTTCTCAGTTATTGAAATCTTCCTCTTCCTCTTTCTCTGTTTACATGATTTCTTTGACAGATAAGAATAGGTTTTATACATAATCTCTTTTATATGATCACTTTTCAATGTAAAAAATTAAGTTCTGTGCCCACTAACAATGTGTAATGCTTATTTCCATGAAAGTCTCTCTGTGATTCAGTAACATACAATGAATGTACACAATGAAAATAAGTGAATAAATAAACAAGGCGTTATGTACTAATATGTACTAACGGATTATAAATAAAGTAGATTTTTTTCTACTAAAATATTAAGTAGGTATTTCTTGAAGGCATAACAGAGTTTACAGTTTTGAGGTTAGCATTAAACAGTTAAAGCATATACCTCTGCAGTTACACATACATTCTCAACACTGAGACTTGATGGAGGTCAGTTATTGCTCCTAAAATCATTCTTGTTGAAAAAAATTCAAGTTTTATTACTATAGTACTGTAGTCTGCCTTGGAGATACATCAAAATGTATTAATAAAAGACAGAGATATTAGAACTCAACTGTCTGTGCCTAGATAGGTGAAATGAGCTATGCTTTAAAGCAAACGTACATTAACTTTACCAGATACTTCTAATATATGGTATTTTCATTCAACTATAAAGTTATTCTATATGTCACAAGAAACAACGATAACCAATGTAGAATTTATTTTATTTTTAGATTAAAGTGGCAAATTTGGGGTTAGAGATTATTTATAAAGCTCAGAGAGACCATTCAGGAGCCTGCAATGGCTTCCAATCCAATGGTTTATATCCATGTCATGTCATTAGTGTTCTCTGATTCCTCACCTTAACAAGCACACTGGGCATCGTCAGTGTGGCATGGATGCTAGTGGTATGGAAATAGAGTTGTGAACTAGGAGAAGGGATGGCAGATGGAGAACACATGAATGCTTCAGAGTGTGCTATGGAAAAATAAAAGGGGTAAGTGATGGGTGTGACTTGGAAAATGTCACACAACTAATCAGTGTGAGTTGACTTTGGGGACACAATAACTGAAAACTTAAGGTTTACAAATCCTCCAGAGTACGTTCTAAGCAAAGTGATGGTCCCTGCAAAGCCCGGTGAGGTAGACTTTCTTGGCATGTGTAGGGAAGATGAATGATGTGGTTGAGGGTACAGTAAATCAAGATCAGAATATAACTTAATATATGAAGACAAGGAAGTCAGGGCCTAAGGTGTAGAGCTTGAATTTAATTCTAAGATTAATTGAGAAGCCAATAGAGGCTGCAAGAATGGTGGTATGCTTTATCTTGAACTTAACAGTGTCATTTGCTTGTTCTAGGGACAATGGAGTCTGTATGGCCAGAGTGGTAGCATTTTACTGGCCCAGAGCTATGTAGGCATTGCCTGATGGAGTTGCTGCAAGAATGAACAGAAAAGCTGTGATTGGGGCATATTCACTCAACACGTTGTAGGACCTAATATGGTCACAGCTTGTAGAACTAATGTCACTAAAGAGTTATTTCCAAAAACTACAATAAATGTGCTAGTGATTCATCATCCTGTAAGGTACTAATGTGATGTGTTCTTATATATAGGCGTATTTTTTTCAACAGCTATGTCACTAAACATACAAACTGTCATTATAAGCTTTAGCAAACATATTTTTCAAGAATTATTCAGCTGGGTGTGGTGGTGCACTCTGTTAAGCCCAGCCCTTGGACAGCAAAGGCAGGCAGATCTCTATGAGTTTGAGACCAGTCTGGTAGTGAGTTCCAGGCCAGCCAGGGCTACATTGTGAGACCCTATCTTAAAAAAAAATAACCAAACCAAATGAACAACAAAAATTAAAACTAAACAAACAATAGCAAAAGAACTAGAAGTATTCATTAATAAATGGAAAAATAAACTTCCTTAAATTGGGGGCATCCTGAAATATTTGTTTCCTTTTTAATTTTTTAAATAGCCCATAATTCCTAAACTGTGTGTATATGAGCCCAACACCTTATCTCCATGAATTCATGGAGACAGCTCTGCCTACAGAGATTTGATTATGAAGCAAATTGTTTAAGTCAACTACAGACTTCTGAAAAGAAATTACAGTAGGATATAGTTTCAACAACACAACTTTAATTCACATTTGATTTAAGTGTATGCCTGTGTGAGAAAGAATTTAAGTGGATATAATAACAGCCTCAAGAAGAACAGGGTTCCATTACTTATATTTTCTATTTTGAGTGGCATTATTGAATATATTGTGTTTAAATTGCTACTGTAAATCGAGGAAGCATTTCATGCTTAGAATCTTATCTTCTACATTGTCTGTTTGTAATTTTCATAGAGTGATAAGGGAGACTGGGCACCATCGTGAACTTTGTTTAGAAGAACATGACCTTTTCTTTGCTCCTAAATCTCTCTGCTACCTCTCTGGTTTTAGTTCATGTTCTCTCAGAGAGGTAATTGAACACCAAATGTTCTGTGAGCTGTGAGGTTCAGTGGAGGCAGATCTATAGGATCAATGATTGTGGATGTGAAGAGTATCTTATCTTCTTACAAAGGAAAGAAACTCAGTCCAGAGTATTCTGTTTAGTCTGAGGGGTTGAGTTTTTTATTTCTATTAAATTCAGCTTGATCATTGAAATCACCTGCAAAGATGTAATAATTGGGAAGGTCTTCAAATATTGATATGGCAATTTTTACATTCTGGATATAGAGATTGCTTTAATTTTGCTGACTGTACATTTGAGCAAAACTCCCCTAACAGCCAATGTTGAATTTGCAATATTAACAAGGTATCACAGTATTTCCAACAAGCTTATTAATATAAAAATTAATAGACCTTAAAACCAACAACACTAACAACCAAACAAAGAACACCTTTGGCAGAAATATCTGAGATATTTTGGTTTGCAGCAAAATCAAATGAAAACACCAGTCTTGACTTGTCATCAAATACCACATTTGATGACTCAATTTGTTCACTGGAATGAAAAATAATGATAGAACTTTTGTAATTGAAAAATAGCCCAGAAAGCACAATCAACTGACACACCACCAAGAACATTTTCAGAAAGCAAAGCATGAAACGAGCTAAAATACTTCAGTGGAGGATGTCTGTATAACCTGATTTATGTGCAGGAGCATGGGGAAAGAATCCAGCAGATTTCCAAACCCAGAGTCCCAGGCTTTAACATGTCTCAAATATCATTTCATAACTAAAGTGCTATGCAGTCCTACTACTTCAAATGACATTACATCCAAATTATGAGCATTTCTTTATAAACTGTGAACAAAAGATCCTAGAGCTGAACTTCCTGCAAGGCTGACCAACTGAACAACTGGGGAGAATTTAGAATGTTGAAGATCCAGAGCCTATTCACAAATTATCTAAGGACATCTTTAGTCCCCTAAATAGCCACCCCTTGCCCATCTATAATTAACATATCTTGTGACTAAGAGAATGTTTTAACAAAAGAAACAGTTCCCACCAATCAAAAGGCTAAGAATGTCATCAGATAGCATCTGAGTCCTATAGCTAAGATTGCTCTTTTGCTCTATCTGCCCACTTACTGTTTCCATCAGTCTACTTGAAAGGTGTCTTGATTTATGACTTCTTTTTGTTCTGTTACTATAAACCTTCATGAAACTGTTAGCACTTTGAACATGGAATTGGGAATAAATTGAATCTATGTTCCCAGGCTATGGTCACTCATATTTGACTCTGGAATAAACTACCTCTTATCCCTTTTGAGATGAGAATTATGCTTTTGAGTCAACAGAACTGAGAAATATTTGTTTTGTCTGTGCAAAAGTGTAAAAAAAAAACAATTTTATTTTCTTCGTTTTCTACACACTAATTTTGAATCAAATGGAATTACATGATGTTTTCCTGTAGTGTTTAGTTAACCACGGTAATTCTGAGGTTGCATGGGAGGGCTATGTAGGGAAGCCCCTTTGCATAAGAAAAGGAGTAGCTCCCCACTCCCTCACCTCTCTTCTAACTTCCTCTTCCTTCCTCCACCGTCTGCTTTCCTCTTTCCATCTGCTTTTTCTTTCCGTTCCCTTTTTTGGCACAGTATCAACAACTCAAGAACATCCTATGGTAGACACACGGAGTTACAACGATATAACGTTAATTTGGTGAGAATGAGTCAATGGTTAGTCCTTCTGAGTCAATACTACAAACAGGATTGGGAAGGGGGATTCACATTGTGTAGTGAAGGAGAGATTTAATAAACTAAAGAACCCACTGTGAATTTGTAATGCACACAGCTCTGTGTGTAAAGAGGTAACATTCAGCTCAGTTTGTGAAGGGACCCAGGGAGCTTGGAAGAAAGACTCAAGTTGAAATCTGAAGGATAAATAGTGAGGCTAAGATGAGGACAGTGGAAAGGTAATACCTCATGCATCAGACTATGTACACTAAGGCCTTCTGATACAGAGTAAGCGCTCAAAAACTAAACACAAGTGCAAATAATAACTGCTGCTGAGTCTACTAATCAAGGGAAACTTGGTTAAATTTCTTCCTTTTCCACAGCAGAATAATAGAATAGAGTCTTTAAATTAAATTAAAATACACACAAATATACACACAACAGAACGTTCATTTTATGAACATTCATAAAGAGCTCCTCCAGGGTCTGGAGAGATGGCTCAGTGGTTATGAGCGTTGGCTGCTCTTGCAGGGGACCCAGATGTGATTCCCAGTACCTACATGGCTGCTAACAACCATCCATAACTTCAGTTCCAGGGGATCTGATGCCCTCTTCTGAACTCTACAGGCATTGCGCCACAAGGGGCACTTACACACCTGTAGGCAATACACACATGCACATAAAATAAAAAAGTAATTAAAAATAGGGAAAGACTTGGGTTCGAATCCCAGCACCCACATAGCAGCTAACAACTGTCTGTAGCTCCATTCAAAGGGATCTGATGGCCTCTCTGTCCTCTGCGGGCATTGTACAACATGGGTGCATTTACCTACATGCAGGCAATACACACATAAAATAAAAATAATAAATAATTTTAAAAAGTTTTAAAAAGAACAACTCCTAGGGAAAACCAAAGAAGCAGAAGGAGGAGGAGGAGGAGGAGGGGGGGGGAGGGGAAATAATGAGGTAGTTGCCTAGGCAGTTTAGGCTGAAGACCCCCCCACCCCGAGAAAAGTGACCAGCTTCTCTCTTGGTTAAGGCCTGGAAATTTCCTTGGACCTTCCAGTACACCTGTCCTTGTTTGAGGCTAGATATACCAGAAGTATCAAAGGCAAAATTGTCTCTGATTCCACCAGAAAGAGGTCTGTTTGTTTTCCTTATCTCTTTTCCCTAGAGGAGTGCCCTCTTCCTGGAAAGCATACTGAGGCTATGACCTGGACACCTGGAATGGGGACTGAACTGACCAGCTCATACCCCTCCTCCCTGCTTCCTCCATCCACTAACGCCTTATTTGTCCACTCCAGGACAATGAGGCTCACTGGTATCCCACTCCCATGGACCCTGCTGCTGTATAGGAGCTCTGCCTTCTCAGAAGCACCCTATAATAAAACACTCCTTTCTAAAACTCATCCTCTGTGGTCCCTGAATTTCATTCTTCAAATTTGTAAGACAAGAATCCCACTGCCTCTAGATTGAGGTGGGTTGAGTTTCAAGGAGCCTAACCTCTCAAGCTAAGCACAACAGGGCCAAGAAACGTTCTGTTCCTCTCAAAGAGCTGAAGCGTGGTGATCTAGGTAACTGAGAGTATTCTAACCATTCATTATAAATTAAGCATTAAGTTTCTGATAATTTTGTTCAATAATTTAAAGTGAATTAGATAAATATCAAAGAAGAAAATAAATGTGGAATAAAACTAAGTTTAGTGATAGAATCACATAGACATTTGCTGATAAGACTATTATAAAGACAATTATAAAACTTTTAATTTCTTAATGGATTCCAACAAGTTCAGAATTTGTACAAGTACTCCATCTTTTCATCTCACCATCAGCATATAATTTATTATTGCAAAATTAAAGATATTTAGTTCTAAAAGATACAAAACCGGAAAATACCAACATGTTTTAGAAAGGAGATAATATGCCTTCAGTATATCTGATGCTAAGGGAAGGCTGGAGAGATGAAATAAATAAAGCAAAATAAGAAAGAGTAATATAAAATAGTATATATTTATGTTGATTTTACTTAAAGATTTTTAAAAGTGAATTCTTAAATTTTTTTTAGAAATTACTTTTCTAATTCTGTATGTGTGTGTGTGTGTGCATGTATGTGTGTGTGTGTGTATGTGTGTGTGTGTGTGTGTAGTTTGTGCAGAGATGTATATGCAGGTGCACATATCAGTGTATGCAAAAAAACAGAGAAGAGCAACTGTGTCCTCCTTTATAACTCTGGGCCTATTGCTTTGAGGTAGCAAAAAAAAAAAAAAAAAAAAACCCAAAGAAAAAAATCTGGTCAAGAAAATAAGAATTTCTGGTGTGGGTGGAATCTTAATTTTACAGTTTTTCAGGGTTAATCACCTGGTCACAAGACCACCCCTAAGGCAGATCACCTTAAATCTTGCTCAAGAGATGGCCAGAATAGGCGGTGTGTTAATGAGAAGCTGAACTTTTCCTGCCTGGAATCCTCTTCCCTCCCACTCACTGCTTCTTGGCCTCAGCACAGACAGGTGGTTCTCCATAAGTCTGCCCATTTTTCTGAATTCTTCAGGAAAGAATAATCTCTCCTTTTCTCTTTATATTTCTCTCTTTTTTAAAAACAAGCTTTCTGTAATGCTTGGGCTGCTCCAATGTTTCTGGCTTCTTTACCTTTTCTCAAAGTTCCTTTTCCGTCTTTGCATATGGTGCTGGTCAGCCACCAGTTCCCCTCCATTCTCTTCCTCAGGGCAGCTGCTGAAATTCCCAGCTTGCCTGCCCTGAGACTTTTTCTTTCAATTCTAATAAAATTATCCTAAGGCTTCCATTTGAGTCCATTCTTGAATTCTTTTACGAATGACACTAAAAACCCACTAGGGGATGCTGTTTCTCCCCTGTATCACCCGGAACATGAGTTTATCAGTTAAGTTGGCAGCCAGTAAACTCCAGCAATTCTCCTGTCTCCATACCCCATAGTGCTGGGTTTATTTACAGAGTTGTTCAGGACCATGTCCAGGTTGTTATATGGATGCTAGCATCTGAACTAAAATTTGCATGGTTATAGTAATGCACTTAACCCTGAGCCATCTCTGTGACCCCTTAAAAACAAATGGTAAGCAAAAGAAGGCAGGGATGGTGGCTCATGCCTTTAATCCCAGCACTTGGGAAGCAGAAGCAGGTGGATTTCTGAGATCTAGACCAACCTGGTCTACATAGTAAATTCTAAGCCAGCTGTTGCTATAGGCAGACTCTGTCTCAAAAACAAGCGGTCTTAAGGAAAAGAAACAAAACACTAAATATGCAGGTCTTCTATAATTTGTAGAAGAGATAATAAAATCAGGAATATTGAACTCTATGGAAGGATGAAAACAAAATTCACTTTTCTAATTTTAATGTAATGGATTTCTGACATCTTCTTTCCACGCTAATGTGCTAGTCATGTAAACACTGATGGGGGAACCCTTTTGCTTTCACATCGTTACTAAACATCAAGTATATTATGCAGGTTATAGGTACATTTTAAAAGTTACAAGGTGAAAAGACAGGAAAGGGGATTTTATTTATTAACTAACAGCTGCACAAACAAGAGGATGTACATTTTGCTGTTGAAATTTTATTTATGCTAAAGAACTGTTCCAGTACTTTCATTCCGTGCTTTGGGAAAACTAAATTATCCAGTTACATTATATGAAATAGACTGTCCCAATAAAATATTGCTGTTTCCACTTATTAGAAAACAATATTGGAAAAAATGCAATCATATGACTCTGTTCATGGTCTGGAAATATATAGGAATGTAAATTGAATTTTATCAGGACCTGTGGGAACTACTGAAGGAGAAAGATGCACAAAAGAAAAGGCTTTCCTTTGACTTGAGAGGACGGGATGCAGGTTACAGAGCAAATGCATTTTGTTCATTTGGGGTAGCAGACTTGGCATTTTGAATTACTAATCTGTAAGTAAATTCTATTTTGGAAAATTAAACAAATGTATTACTAACAACGTTCAGACAAAAAGAGCAAAATTGTACTAACTCTGATCTTGATTTTTAGAGTGAACAGGAAGAATAACAACATTCATTGCAAGGCTAAGAAACTTAGCTCAGTCCAGAATTTACAAAATCCCTGCTGTGAGTGTGAATCACTTTGGAGATGATGATTCATGTCCTTTTGTAAAGGTTAGCCCTGCAAATCTTTAAGGTATGGATAAAAAAAAAAATCAGATAAAGGCTGGGGGAGGGGAGGGAGGAACTCGGTGACTGTAGGTCTTTTTGAGAGTGGAAATGGAATTTTCTACAATCTATATACCCTGTGGGGGTCCATTCTTTTCACAGCTGGTGGTGGTTCTCCTGGACCCAAAGCCCCAGAGCTCCCTATAACTCAAATTGCTTCAAAGTTCCTGTGTAAGGCAGAGGTAGCCTTCACTAGAGTAGAAAAGTTAGAAGAGAATTTCTACAAAAATAAATGCCTCTAGAATGCCTGCAAAATAATCTATGACTCTTAGTTAGCAATATCTATTTTAAAAATAAGGATCTTTGTTTTTTTGTTTTCTTTTTCTTTTTCTCCCTATTGCCCCAGCTGGCCTGTAACTCACTATGTAGACCTGTCTAGCCTGGATCTGAGATTCTCCTGCCTCTGCCTCCTGGGTGCTGAAATTAGAGGCTTACACCACCACACCCAGGTCTAAAGAATGATGCTTTGACTGTGTATGTATTTGTGCTATTCTGTATAAAATATCTGATTATTATACTTTTCAGATAGGATCAGGAATGTTTAGGGTGGTATGGCTGTAGCATGATTATACTTTTCTGAGAAGTACAATGTTTGTAGAAACAAAGTTAAAATTATCAAAGCATACCATAACAATATAACAAAGCATAAGTACTTTATTATCAACAATCCTTAACTCTGTATAAAACAATAGACGTGGAATGTTTATAATTATTATTTATTATGCTGACCAAGAATAGATTTCTTAGATTTCCTTACACATCTGATTTTCTATTATTTCATCAATAAAAAGAACTCCAAGACTTGGGCTTTGTTTATTTCTTGCTGACGTTTTTTTTCCTGGTATCTTCCTCTGCCTTCCTGTGGTACTTTCTCTCCTGTCTGAAGAGGCATCACTAATTTATTATGTACCTTGCTTGCCTTATATTGCATGAACTAATACTGATCTTGAGGTGAAAGTTATACTTTTGAGCCAACAGTCACCCAGTGTGGGGCTCCAAGAGCGGGCACCATCATGGACCTTTTGAGACTAGCCATCTGGTATTGTCTCTTTAGGTGAATTGGGATGAGCTCTTTCTAGGGCTCTCTCAGAACTCCCTTGGTTTGGTTGATGGTCCGTTTGTTTACTCTGAGATGGTTGTTTAGGGATTCTAATTGTTAGATACCTTTTTTTTTTTTTGGTTTTGGTTTGCTTTCAAAGTGTCTGTTTTAAGGTATCTCTTTTCTTTGTTTGCTCTGTATTTTGGTTTTGACATTTGGTTTTGTTTTCCACTGCTTTCAGACCTCTGAAGGCATGTTTGATTCTGACCATTTATTTTTAAAATTTGCTAGCAATAATATTTTTCCTTCTTTTTCTTCTTCTTTGGACATGTCTCCTGTATCTAATCTGAGAAATGGAGAAATGCTTCAAGAAAACCTAACAGATATTTTGTATTCCAGCTGGTTGTAGGTTTGTTTACTAAGCTCCTTTAACTTGCAAGTGTAAGAATATAGCTTAAGGTGTGTTTGTCAGTTTTCAGGATCCTATTTGTTTAGATATTTGCTTACTTGCCTTCAAAGTGTCTGCTTTAAAGTAATCCATTTTTACTTGCTTCAGGAGCGTTTTCTTCTGATTGGTTTGTTTATAGTATTGGTGGCTTTTAGACTTTTAAGGCATTTTGGTTTTTGTGTTCTGTCATAGATTTATTTCTTTTTGATATGTTTTGATTTAGTTGGCCAACCCTTTGTCTCCAGACATGCCTTCAATATCTACATCTGCATTATTTTCCAGTGGCTTCTCCAGTTTATTACAACCTTGCTACATTTAGCATAGAAATATTATGAGTACCTGATCATAAAGATGCCAACGATAAGAGGCACTTGTTCCCTCCAGCCTTACAGAGTGGAGGTTGGGCAGGGGGTAGCACCCCATGATGTGTAATGGCCTCATAAGGAAACCCAATAAACATGCCCTATTCCTAGGTCAGAAGGAACGTTATTGGCTCACCTGAAAAGACACATATGGGCTTCATCTCCCAGTTTCTTGAGCCCCCTCATGTTTCCGTAACTGCAGGAAAACCTCCAGTGGGAGAAGATGGTCTCAGGGTGAAAGCTGAGAAAGGCCATCCCAAAAGCAGCACATAAACTAGATCCAAACACATATTCCCCAGCTAGCATAGGAAGACATGCACTTTTTTAGAAGAAAGAAAAAAGAAAAGAAATAAAGAAAAACAAGTTTTCCAAAAAGGTGAAAATGTTTTGATGATAAACCATGCCAGCTTGGCTTTATGTATGATAATTATGAACTTTCAACTTACAATTATTTGGAAAAATAGGGAGATCTAACCAAAGATAATTTGGCCCCTCAATGGGGAATATGTGATGTTCCAAAATTGGTATTTTTGTTTGCTTAATTAACAGTGCTAGACAATAAAATTTAAAACCATCATATCTGCACTAATTGAAATGCAAAATCATCTAAAAAGGCAAAGGAAATTATAAAATTGGTAATTTACAACAATAAGAGTTCTAAAAACTTACATATAAGTAAAGGGAGGTATTAAAATTGATTAAACATTTTAGAGATTATATCAGAACTAAAGATAAATTCTATGACGAGTCTTCCTGTCTTATCTTTCTCTGATCTTACCATTCATTCTCTATCTCCTACACTAAAGGTCTATACAAGAAAGACCACTTTTCTCCCAGAAGCTCTGCTCATGTAATAGTGTCCTTGGATCTTAAATTTTATTTATAACACCCCTCAGCTATTTATCTCTTAAAAAGAGGAAGAGATATTACTTTATGTCAACATAGCAGACCTCACATTCCGTTCTTTTAAGCAACGCATTGTTTCCTTACATCTTAAAGAACTAGAGGAAAAAGCTCTCTGCCTCCCCTCATTCTTTGGTGCACCTAGATTTTTGTGTCATGTATGTCTATGATCTTTATTTTTGTGTGTTGTTTGTATCAAGACAATTTCATTTTGGTCTTTTTGAGACACAGTCTCCCTGTAGCTCCAGCTGGCCTTGAACCCACAGAGATCCGCCTACCTCTGCATCCTGAGTCTTGGGATTGAAGGTGTGCACCACCACACTAAGCAAACAGTATAAGGCAATTTTTAAACTATGGCCAAGTTTTTTCCTTTCTCATTATTTTTATTGTGCCTAAGAATTATTGATTTTATTTTTATTTTTTGTCATGCCCAATTACAGTGCACATATGCAGATTTATAAATGTATTTGATAATATAGTAAAAGACCTGATAAATACATATTGTCATAAACTTGGGTACCTTAAACATCTAAAAATATCTTTGGGTTTATTAAATGTTTCACAGAAACTTTGAATACTAATTGTTTATACAAAATAATATTCCTTAAAATAATAAAAAACACATCATTAAGCTATAAAATTTAACA
>NW_008334871.1:918963-934225 GCF_000622305.1 Nannospalax galili | reverse complement strand
AAACAATGAATATATATGTCTGCTAAAGATCTTTGTATTGTTTCATTTTCATAACGAAAAATAATTACAAGATCTTGGTTGCTATAAATCTATATTATGTATGATTGCATATAAATGCACTGTCATTTAAAAATATTTTAAGTATTTTTATGAGGTTATGTTTAAAAATATTTTCCTTTGTATCAGCTTGGCTCTTGAGAAAGTGATCATGTAAACTGGAGCTGTTAAATCAGCCCAGTTTTTTGGCTCACAGTAAAAATAAAATTTTAAGGGAAGAGATTCCAACTCCAACAGACTAAGTTAGGTTGGCCATGTGTCCAGTATGTCTATTGAAAATGCTAAATCAATGTGACCAATTTGGCAAAACATGTAGAAATGACTAATAGTCTTAGATCTTTGAAATCGAGAACTTAACATGAGTTTTTAAGTACAAATATTTTAAAAATCTTTATTTAAGACAAGATACATTTACTTACACAGTTCTAGTCAAGATGTTATTTCCTTGATCTTTATCTCATTCTGGTTCTATAACTTGGCTCTTATTGCTTCAGGAGATTTTAATTTTAAGGGATGATTACTCATGTTCCAGGTTGCAATTTTTCCTATGAATAATATCTCTCCTAAGATGCTAAACTCTTTAGTCCAAGGATTAAAAATAAATAAATAAAACAGTTATCTCTGTGCTTTGTAATATAAACATTTAAAGGATTTGGGGGCATTTTTGATCATTGCTGCCTCTTTAAAGCCATATTTGTCAAGGTCCATATCTTTGCCAAACCTACATAAAAACTATCTAAACATTTAAAAAGAAAATTAGTCCTTTTTTAAAACCTACTTCAAGGCTTAAAAGATATCTTAAAGTTCAAGACATCTTAAATTATACAAATAATATTAATTTTACATTTTAACAGTATATTTGAGAGAATTTTTATCTCCGTTTTAAATTTAAAAAACATAGTTTCATCGGGAGTGGTGGCACATGCCTTTAATCCCAGCACTTGGGAGGCAGAGGCAGGCAGACTTCTGTGAGTTCAAGGCCAACCTGGTCTACATAGTGAGTTCCAGGACAGCTGGGGCTACAGGGAAACGCTGTCCCAAAAAAAGACCAAAAGAAAAAAAAAAACATAGTTTAGCTAAATACTTGTTAAATGATTAGTATAATTGTTACAAAAGTAAACAGGTGACATAATAAATAAGTAAATGAATTAATAAATTAATAAATTCAAATGCCAAAATTTTATCTACTGAATGCCTCAAACCCTAATGAGGAGTAAATGTTTGTTAACAAAATAATTTTAAAGTGTAATGACATCTTTAACAAATAATTAATTTAAATTGATTATGAAAGAAAAGTCTATTAACATATTTTTACCTGTATTTATTGCTGCTAGATATTTAAGATGCTACATATGTTTTAAATAAATTCTCCTTAGTTTTCATTTAAAATTATTATTAAAATGTCTTCTAGGCTGGAGAGATAACTCAGCAGTTAAGAGCACTGGCTTCTCTTGCAGCAGACCCAGGTTGATTCCTAGCACCCACATGGTGGCTAGCAACCATTTGTAACTCCAGTTCTAGGGGACAGCATGGGTGCACTTATACCATGCAGGCAATACACTCGTACACATCAAATAAAAATAATAAATAAAATATTTAACTTTTTTTTCAATTATATACACATACATATATAAAGTAATCAAGATAAAGAAAATATAGATTGAAAGCTTAGAGGGATGAGATATTTCTGTCAAAGGAAAGTCTAAAAAAATGCTTTTTGATGAAAAGGGATTATTCCAAAATAGAAATGGATGAAAATAGTGTTAAGAGATTAAAAAAGGTTATAGAAAGATCCAAATTATACAAAAGACATCACTCTCTAATAACAACAATATCCAGGATATTTTATATTTTAAGTACTGATGTTCCTTGATTAAATGAGTATCTAAGGTGTCCTATATAGTACAATTATCGCAGATAAAAATTGTAATTAGGCAATGTCTATATTTTATTAATGAAAGGAAATAGACATGCTACAATGACTTCTAGAATCTCATTTCTATACCTAATCATTAAAATAAAAGGAATATTTTGTTATGTTTTCAAGGCCTATAAAATTCTGATTTTCCAACGGGTTTGATCTCTTGTTTCTGTTGTTATTAATATCTGTTATGTAAATGAAAACATCTTATTAGAAGACAGTTTAAAGAATATTATTGTTGTATAATTTCTTCTATACCTTTCCTTTATTTTTCCAAATGAAATCTGGTATAATCCCAATATAATAAAACAGATGGAGTCATTATCTCATCCACGGAGAAGAGCTACTAGAGTTGTCACCAGCCATTCCATGAGGTTGTAGCTATAAGGTCTAACTGAGCCAAAGAAAAACCAAACGGTAGAAAATAACAGATTTGTTTAAGAACTATAAATATAGATAAAATAGTTGCTAGAGTACAGATAATTGTAAATAAAGGGGAAAATCAAGTCAAACTTTGTTTTTTTGTTTTTGTTTTGTTTGTTTCCTTAATCTGTTACCTTTACTCCATTAGGCTAAGCAATGTTTTCGATTATTTTAATTTAAATATAACAAGTCTATTATATGTGACATGCAAATGCTATGTCAAATACAGAGAACAAGAAAAAACAAAAATCAGGTCCAGTCATGATGGCTAATAGGTCTGATATGATTCAGGAGTTCCTTCCTTATCGGCTTTGCCAGGTATTCTCTCCTGAAGACTGTCTACAATTGCCTCATCGCCATCAGATTCTAAGAATGAGCTTTCCTCATAACATGGGAATAAAAAGTGTGTGCTCCCTGCATGTAGAAAATGTGATGCTTGACCAACACGGGGACCTGTAAACAAAAGTTCCCAGATACACCTTGTATCTTCAAACTGCACTTTCCCACTGAGTCTGCTCCTTACTGGACTCAGTAACATCCTCTTGATGTGTGAATGCACACCAGCTTCTGTCCCAGAGACCACCTCCTGACTATTCCCTCTAGATAAGGATGCCACACTCTAATGCCATGATGTCCAATTTTAGCTCAGAAGAAGTTAGATGAATTGTTATTCAATAACCCTTGGGCTTCCTGCTCTACCTCCCTTTCTTATAAAATTGACTCATATAGATATGTATAAAACAAAAGACTGTAATATAAGAACGTAATGGTAGAATCAACCTGCTGCTCAGGCCACAATATATGCAGCAGTTTTCCCCTTGCACAGATACTGACAGGCCCCAAGATAAAAGCAAAAGGTGAAATTGACTAGGCGGTTTAGGGTAAAGACCCCAGAGAAAAATGACCAGTTTCTTTCCTGGCTGAGAGCTGGAAATTCCCTTGGATCTGCCAGTTACACTTGTCACTACTTGAGGCCAGAGATGCCAGAAATATCTATCAAAAGATGCCTCTCGTTCTGCCATACTTAGATGCTGCAGATGCCAATAAGAGGATCTGTTTTTTTCCTTATCCCTTTTCCCCTGAAGTAATACCCTGTTCAAAGGATACATACTGAGGACAGAAAGGAACATTGAGGGGCCTGGACACCTGGGATGAGAAAAGAACTGACCAGGTCCTCTGCCCCTCCACTCCTCTTTCCACTACACTTTTATTAACCCCCAAGGAATAAGATTCAAAGGCACCTCACTCTCGGAACTTCTCCTGCTCTACAGGAGTTTGCTTTCTCTCCCCTAAGCTCCCTAGGACAAAATACTCCTTTCCAAAAGTCACCCTCTGTAGTCCCTGATTTTCATTCTTCAAATTCCTGAGACAAGAACCTTTGGCTTGAGATGACTTTGGTGGCCATTGAGTGTCTGGGACCCTATCGTCTTAACCTAAGCTCAACAGAGCTGAGAAAGGCTAGATTACACTCAAGGACACCCTGATCTTCCTGATCTCCTACTGAGGCATCTTCTGTGAGTCCCTAGCTAACAGACTCCTCAGGGCCATGATCTTTCACTTGGGTAAGTTTACTTGAAAGGGGCTATTTGTAGCACACATCCTGTTCCCCATGCCTTTTCCCTGCATCCAGCTTGGGAATCAGAGCCCAGATGCAGGTTTGTGCTGTGAAAGCACCCACATCCTCAGAAATAAGAAGAAACCCCATTTCTGCCGCAAGGGCCCTAATTCCTCCCTTAGAACCCACCATGCTGCCAGTTTCTGATGCTGGAGGCTGAATAATTCTCAGAATTCCTGCCACGCTGTTACCTGTCTGTCTGTCTGCCCATGGAGTTAATAACTTTTCTAATAAACTCCTTACCCCCAACAATCCAGCTACTGTCCCTCTTGAACCTTTTTCCAAGAGCCTTTAGAATTATATCACTGTAGTTCCATTATGCTGAACCATCACTTTCAAGTGTACTGTTCTTTCAGGCACATATTTATTGGTTCTCCTGAATTTGTAAGTGGCCAATAGAACTGGCAAGGGTTAGTGAATGTAGACATCATTGTGAACTTTGGAAGACACAGTAAATATCCCCTCTGCAGTGCCTCCATTTTAAAGCATCCTGGCTTTTCAAACCTATCTATCAAAAAACACAGAAAACTCTATTTCCATATTGCTCTTTTTGTAGTACAAAATTAAAACAAGTAAGGGAAAATTAGATCCAGTATGGTTATATTCATTTCAAGCTTTTATACTTACTATGACTCTGTCTGATAGGATTCCAGACCTTTATTTTTTAATTTCTTAAGCTACCGTCAGTTGCTTCATGTTTTATAAGGTAGTGTCTCAAGTTGAATGATGGTGATCTACCTGGTATAAGCTGTTTCACCTCAGACATGATTAAATTATATTTCTTCCTGTCTGAACAAAGATTATATTGAAAGTACAGAAGGATTCGGCACTAGGGAAATACATGTTAGTATTTGGCAAGTATGAAGTAGTGCAGGAAAATATCAATATGTGATGAGGTCATGATAGGAATCTAAGAAAAATAACAAGGAGCTTATCTGAATGTTAAGTGGACAGATATCTAGCTATTCTTTTGAGCTGTCGTTCAAATGGCCCTCACATCACAATAATTTTCAAACTTTGTACTCATGTGGCCAAAAGAAACTGTTATCTAAGAAAATCAAGACATACTATTCCTTGCAGTTTGCTGATCTAAAGTACAATAACAACTGTATTTCTAATATGTAAAAAATTTTCAAAATGTTTTATGTTTTAAGGTATATTAGAAATCAGTGTTATATTTTAAATGTGTAAAATTGCAAAAACAGGACTAGAAAGATGACTCAGTGGTTAAGACTATGTCTTGCTCTTGTAGAGGACTATAGTTCAATTCCCAGCACCCATATCCAGTGGCTTACAAATGCCTCTAACTGTAGCTCCAAGGTATCTGACACCCTCTTCTGGACTCCATGCATATAGTATACACACTACACACACATACACACACACACACACACACACACACACACATAATTCAAAATAATAAAAAAAGAAGCAGGATACATTTCTGAATGCCGTCTAGTCAACATAACAATCAAGACAATTGTTGAAACTTCACAAAGGATACAGACAACTATCCTATCCCACACCACTCATTAAAGAAGCTTCTCTTCCAACAGAGACTACTACAGAGCTCCACAAACCGCTACACCAAAGGCTCATGGAACATAAAACAAGGGGTAAAGAGGACACTAATGGATCTCTCAATTCTTATCAATGAAGCTCCCTCATGCAGCATAAGGCCAGGAACACACAAGGTCAGAAATGGCCAAAGCATGGAGAGTAATAGTCTGCAGAGTGTGGGTCTCTTATATTAAACTCTATCCACCCAGGGCTCAGGGACCATTGTGGAAAAGGGGGTGGAAAGATTGCAAGAGGCAGGGAGGAGGTATATGATCACATGGAAATAGAGTCCTATAAATTCCTGGGACCTTGCTCATATGAACCTACAGCAATGGTGTCAGCATGCACAAGACCTATGCAAACTCAAGCAGAAAAAATACCCAACATAGAACTGTGGAAATGCACAGCCCTAATCTTAGTTGAAGAATTATTGGCAGCTGATTACTGCTGGGTGAGGAAAGGCCAATCTTCTTAAAGGGAGGGACGCTAGATAGACTGCCTAGATGCCAGTGGATGAAATTACACTGAGGGATGTCTGGGGACACTAACTTGACAGGATAGGTCTTAACAAAAATGACAGGATGTATGAATTTCAGTGGGGTGGGGGTCTATGGGAGGGTGTCAGTGGGGAAGGGGCTATAACGTTCATCATTTGATTAACATTGATTGAGAAGTTCTGTCTGAAATACACAAAAATTCAATTAAAAAATTTAACAAAAAATGCACAAAGGAAAATATCATTGGCTTTGAGCAAAAGAATATCTAGGTCTATTACAGTGAACAAAACACAAAGTGGCAGGAATGTTTACGGTTACAGTCAATGGAGACTGAGCAAAGAACCTGGTAATCTTAGTAGGGTGTAGGCCTTTTTGATTACATAGCAGTAGGAGAAGTTATAACGCAGAAAAATGTAGGATTTTTCAAGGTAATTTCACTGATCACCGCCCTTTAGGCAGATGAATTCCCAAGTGGAAGAAAGAACTGTGTGTTTATTGATTCCATTTAAAGCATACTAGAGGGAAGATGTTGGGATAGTCTTTCATACACTATCCCCAGCTTTTATTAGTCTTATAATATTCTTACATACATATAATTTCATGCACTACTGATTAAAATTCGAAATGGTTCTGTTAAATCTGGAAATAATATTTTTTTCCAGGATACCCTTGATGGAAGGTATTTCTCTACTTCCCTACACAACTACCAATAGGTATCACCCCAGGTCAGCTTCTCATATACACTTCTTTTCCACCTCAGTGTCAGTCATCACAGTTGGTAGAGGAAATGCTTATTTCTGGATGGATTTCATGACTATTGAATGTTTTCTTCTTAATAAGACAAATCCCAAAGGCTTTTGACTGATATCTAAATAAAACAATTACAAACCTTTCTTTTAGGGAAGTAGCTCTGTGAAGTGCCATTGGTCTTTGAAATTAGCGTACCAGCAATATAATTGGTTTATTTAAATGAGCTTGCAGTTCTTTTCCTCAGCATGGTATTAGGAAAGGGAGTTTGAGAAGCTCTTCGCTCTGCCAAAGAATCAAGTCACGACTGGAGGCAGAACGTGGGTGTTAGGCTCAGTTCTGCCCTGTCTGGTTTTTTCTCCACTACAACCTCATGGAGTATACTGGTTCTAGACTTGCTGGACCATCAACCATGAAATAGTAAGATTAGACTTGACACTTCACTCATTAACATTAGTGGAGCACGTTATTTCTCTTGGGGCACTTTGTGAGAGGGCCTCCAGCATGGCTTCCCCTCAAGCCCTTTCTTCTTTCTGCTTCCTTCACTTTATATGCCAATTTCAAAGCTGCTGCCCACATTAAGTTCCTGACCCATATTGCCATCTGTATTAACTTGACTGAGCTATCACACAGCCAGCTAGTTGATTGAATATCATTCTGAGTTTGCTCATGGAGTATTGTTGACTGAGACTGAGTATCATTTGAATCATTCCAACACACATCACAGAAGTGCTGTGAAGCCTATTGACTTTCAATCACAGGTGCATCTCATACAATTCCTGCAAGGCCTGAGAAGAGCCAGAAGGGCTGGTAACAATAGTTTCATCTGCCCTTTTTTATTTTTTTGAGACAGGGTCTCCCTGTAGCCCCAGCTGTCCTGGAACCCACTATGTAGACCAGGCTGGCCTCAAACTCACAAAGATCCACCTGCCTCTGCCTCCCGAGTGCTGGGATTAAAGGCGTGTGCCACCACGCCCGGCGTTTTTTTTTTTTCAATGTATATGCCTGTTTTGCTTGTAGGTAAGTGCACCCATGTCATGTTATGTCCAGAGGACAGAAGAGGCTATCAGAAACCCTGGAACTGAAGTTAAAGACAGTTTCTAGCTGCCATGTGGGTGCTGGGGTTCAAACCTGGGTCTTCTGCAAGAACAGCCAATGTTCTTAACCGCTGAGCCATCTCTCCAGCTCCCTCATCCACCCATCTTTAAGCTGCTAAGACTTGCTTTTTCCCTTCACTCTTCCTTGCTCTTGAGCCTACTGGCTTTGGGCCTGGCAGGATGTCATTTCAATTCTCCCAGTTCTTAGGCCTTTGGAGTCAGATTGGAACCACACCACTGACTTTTTAAATCGTTGGTGTTCTGATTTAATATTAGATCTTAGAACGTGTCAGGTAGGTGGAGCCATATTTGCTAAGCCCTAACATCATCTGCACTACTGACCATCATTTTACTTTGCCTGTTCTGACAAGTCTCTTTATCCAGACATCCTACTGTAAGCTCACCACCAATTTCCAATGTTAAGTGCAAGTGCAGTTTGTTACTGGAAACAAGGAAGCTTCTGTTAACTCTCCTTTCCCCTGTTCTTTCCAGCCTGACATTAAAACACATTTCTGTGTCAATGATAGGCTTTTAAAGTAAGGTGTATAGTACTTAGAATAGTTTTCCTGACTCACAAGTGCTACAGATGGAATACTAGACATCAAAAAATCTTGTATTTTAAAGGAGGATATTTATGTCTCAGGATGACACTTTATAAATGATACTGAATTCAAAATATTTAAAAAACAGACATATAAATCTAGCAGTTAGATGGTCATCCAAGCATTGAATGCTAGTAACCATCAAATACGGGCAGGAAGTGTGGAGAAGGCAACGTACAATGCGCTCCTGATTACTGAATTCATTTTGAGTGCTAGAACAGACACAGAATCCAGGATGGAACCCAAGTGACTTGTGTTTCTCAGAGGACATGTGAGAGGCAGAAGTGACCATGACAGTCACAGGCACATCTCAATTTTCAACAATCATTTTTATAATCCCTTGAAAAATTAAAAAGTATATACAGTGTCAATTTTGCAACATATTTGAATATCTTGAACTTAATTTCAGTAAAAACACCTGAGGCATGTTGGAGATGGTTTAGTTGCAACTGACTTTGTTTATAGAAAAACCAAATTTGAGAAATCATGGGTTTTACTACAGAACATATACCTTCTAAGCTTCTGTCTCACATTTAACCCTGTCCCAACAGTCCAGAAGACTTTTTTGTTTTAATTTTAATAAATACGCACTTTGAGGGTGTAGTCCGAAAATTACTTATTCCTCCGAAAAGTGTAAGCCAGCCAAGTGTGAGACAAGGAGCACCCTAGGAAGAGGAGGCGATCCTGCTGCGGAGAGTTAGTGCTGCAGAGAGCTAGACTGGTGGTGAGGCTGGAACCAAGAAAAGGAAGTGTATGCGGCCCAGTGAATGGTGGAGGAGTCCTGCGTTTACAGACCTGGGGCGCAGGCCAAAGCTAATGGAGACTGTGGGCTTAGCGCGAAAGTGATCTGAATGGCTCGGTTACTTTCTAAGTCATCCCCTCCCTCCCTACCATTAAAAAAAAAAAGCCGTGCAAAACCCAAACTAAAAATGTCTTATGTTAGTCTATGAGCCGCGGGGCCTCACGGGGCACGCAGAGCAGAGCCTTCCAAGGAGGGAAAAGGGAAGAAAATTTAGTGCGACAGAGGGGAAGTTTTTTTTAATATCCAGCTAAAGCCTTTCTGCAATAACTTAATTTACCCCTCAATTTAATTTATGAATTTACTATTTTCACACAATATCGGGTTGTTAACATTTAATTTCTTCATGTGTTTAAAACATTTATAAATTATCTAGCAATTATCCATTTCAAGTATACTTGATGTAGTTTCCTCACAGACATTTTGGTGATTGTTTTATTTAAAGCCCTGTGCAGGAAAAGTTCTTACGTGAAGCAAGGTGGGCACCGCACAAAGCCTGTTACTGCCTGCATCCCAAATGCGATGAGATATACAGTTAATAAATACTTAAAAATTAAGCCTTAGGTTACCTGTGTGTAAAACCTATAGTCACAGATGTTTACTTCAGCCCTCCACAGTAGGGTATTTTAGAACCTCTAAGTGTCTACTGACACACTAACCTGGAAAAATTTATGGGCAAGCCATGTACCTCTTATTAAACTAGAATGTGAAATTTGGTCACGGAACTTTATATTAATATATATTTGCTACATTTTGAGAATGGAAGGTATATTGAGATGTCAGAAGACAATTATATTCCAAACATACTTAACAAATTTGTATCTTTCTTGACTGAGCATCATAAGGGAATTATAGGAATCATATTATTAGGGATTTAGTCAAATTGCCTAATATTCCTGACTTGAGATTTTGTTGCTGTTGTTGTTTTTTTGGGGGGGGGGGGTATGAGATAGGGTCTCCATGTAACCCCAGCTGGTCTGGAACTTGCTATATTCCAGGTTGGCCTCAATCTCACAGAGATTTGCCTGCCTCTGCCTATGGAGTGCTGGGATCAAAGGCATGTGCCACCATGCCCAACGCCAACCAATTTTGTGAGGGGTTTAAAGAAATTCTAAAAGAGAAGGTGGTAACACTGAATAAGGGCTTTAAGAGTAAAAGAAAACTCTCAAACACCTAACTTCACATCGCTAAGAAAAAGACTAGAAAAGAAGTCAAAACTATCTCCAAAGTTAGCATAAGAAGGAAAAAGTAAAGAATAGATTAGAGATAAATGAAATAGGGACCAGAAAAACACAGGGGGGGAAAAATGACTTGAGAGTTAAGGTTTTAAAAATAGATGCAAAATTGAAAAAAACTTAACTAGACTAAATAAAAAAGAGACGTTGAGAAAAATGAAAGAAGAGATATTACAACTGATACCACGGAAGTACAAAGGACTGTGGGACCATCTGGGTATCAAACAGCAAAAACTCAGACAATGTAGAAGACAGGAAAGTTTCTAGATAAATAAGACCAGCAAGAGTCACTCAGAAAATTTGTATAGAGCAAAAAGGAGAAAAATTAAGAGTCTTTTACCAAAAAGAGGCTGAGGACTTCCTGATTTTACTGATGTTCATCCAAAATTTAATGAGTTAACAGTAAAATTTGTTTCAAATTCCTCCAAAAAGTTGAAGAGGAAGTGAACTTCTGAATACCTGTTATGAAGTCAGCATTAGTTTCATACCACAGATAGCACAACATAGACTGGTAAATCTCCTTTACGAATATAGATGTAAAAGTCTCAGGGCAAGGGAACAGTGACCTAAGAGATTTAACACTATATGAAAGTATCCTTCGCCACACAGGACTCATCCCCGGTTGCAAGGCTGGCTCAGCATATGGAAATCACTAAGTGTTATTAAGAGGATGAATGGATGATAACAATAACTTGATCCTCTAAACATGCAAAAGTTCATTGGAAAAAAAAAAAACAAACCTAACATCTTTTCATGAAAAAAACACAAAACAGCACTTCTCTACAAATTAGAAATGGAAGGAATGTATGCCAATACAATAAAGCAATATAAAACAAATCCACAACCAACATTATATTCACTGGTGAACAGTTGGCAGGAAGTCAAATTTTATCAAGGAAAAGATTTGAAATATGAATTTAAATTCAGTATCAGTAAAGAGAGTCTGCTAATAAGAATTTAACCATGATTTAGTTTAAAGAATGCAGCACATTTGACTATGCTGATGTCATTTTAAAATTTATGAGTTGAACACATACTGGGTTTAGAAGGATTGTGAGGAACAGTTCACCTCCTTGGATGCTCTCATCCAGTTCCTGGGGTCCTCCTGGATACTCTTTGTAGAAAATAGTGTGAGTGAACAGCCCACAGGTCTGCCGAGGGAGGACCTGAGAACAAGGAGACAAAAACAGCACGTGGATGACATCTAATTAAAAACTTAAACCACTTTTTAATATCTTCACAGTCAGCAAATAGTTCCCAGTGGACTTTCAGGGTTCTTATGACCAAAATCTTACTGCAATCAAGAGCGGATGTTCTTTTAGCTTTGTAAATGTCAACATGATAACCAAATCAAAGATAAACAAAATAGAGCCTGAAAAATGTGCACCCAGTTATCATAGGCACACAAATCCAAGTCACTACCTTCTTTATGTGAAGGAATGAAATGCTGTCCTGGGGTTCATTTCATTCAGACAGCTTGCTTGGTTCACTTTTCATGTAATTGAGCCATTCCACTCCTTGATTCTGATGTTAAGTCTTATACTACATGCCAACCCTTGGATTCAGCACAAGATTCATCCTTTCCTCTACAATTTTTTTTTGCACAACTGTGAATTTAAATTTCATCACAGTAATTGTCAAACCATTTGATGACTGTTTCTACACTATTTTGTGGTTAATTCTGCTCCAAATCGGAATGTTCAACAGACAAAGCAAATGACTAATTTCATTCTAAAATTTTAATTGGAATAATAAACTATTTATAATCTAATGGCAAATGTATCCAATTACACAAGATAGCTATGAGTCTATTTATTTTTTAGTTAATTTTCATAATACTTTGGATTAAATTCAAGGCAAATTTGGCTTAAATTCAAGGCAGTATTGGCTAAAAGTAATATTTCTTTCATGATATGTTGAGTGATCACAAAATAATGGGAAAAAAACAAGACCTTTCCCTGTGATTTTAAATTACATGACTAATTCTTTTTATGCCGCCTAGATTTCCACAAACACCAGTACCACTGTTGGCAGTATCAATGTTTTCAGTTTCTCATTTGTGTTTTCCAGACCCATTGGTACCAAATTACAATGAGATGATTCAAGCTTCGTGATAAAGAATATTGAGTACCACCTCTGGGCAGCCTCATGGGCTTTTTTCTTACTTTTATAGAGAAGTTAGATGTATATACGGATAGACCGATGGATATACGATTCTAACGGTAATATGAGTAATGGATTGAGATATTGTAAATATTTGAAAGAAGGAGAAAGTGTGCAAACTCTTGCACTGATCTTTAAAACTGAGGAGGGGAACTGAGGCAGTAGGACTTGGGTGTGGTTTTCAAACTGGCCATTTCAGATCAAAGTGAATCACGCCATTTTTATCCCAATGAAAAATGTTAAATCCCATCCTAAAATGCATTTTTTTAATTCTCATGGTTATGGATAGATCACTTAAATTACATTAGTTTTTCAGCTAATATCCATGAAAGAAAATATGTGCCTCCTTTTCCTTTTGCAGTATGCAAGAAAGAGGAAACTGGGAGAGTCCTAAGATGCCAGGGCACACTGAACAGCTGGATTACTCTCAGGTGCTGTTTGTTCCCTTGTTCGTTGGTAGTGAAGTGACTAGACACGTTTTGTGATTCAGTGAGCTACAGTTTGCCTTTAGTTTTCGTAAAATCATCCTAACCAAGAGTACTGAGAAGCTATAGAAGCCACAGACGAATTTACATTTTGAAAACACCAAAGGATAATCTATTCAAAACTCATTCACACTCCTAGGAAGTAAACCTACAGCCAAACAGTATGCCGTTATGTCACCATCATGTCCACACCATGTTGGGAATTTCTAGTATTCAGGTAAGAAATGTTTAGTGTTATATACTTGCAAAGAATGTTATCTCTGTTCAGTTTACACACAAATATTAAGTATCTTCAGGCATAGTGTAGAACGCACTCACCATGATGCTATTGTGAATGAAGCCCTTCCTGTACCGTGCAGGTTTCAGATGTGGATATTCTTCAGTGCTGGTGACCTGAATACCCCAGACCTTCTTCCAAGCTGCATACAGCTGAATATGGACTGGGTAAACCCCTGAGTGATGTGGGGCCACTGCATAGCCCATGTTGATAGGTATTCCATGTTCCTAAAAGAAGTCAGAAAAACATCATCATGGAGTGTGGTCAATTGATTCCATGGGTAAAATCCACATTAAGTAAGAGAAAAGTTAAAATAGGAAGATGGAGCTTCCAATCTTTCTTCAGTTCATAAATCTACAGAGATCTGCTAGCATTATACATGTAGTAAATACTTGGAGTCTGTGGTATGTGCATGAGGTTAACCCTGAAATTTAAATACACAAATTTTGAGGAAAGATAGCAGTTGAAATTGACCCTTCCTTGGGCAAACGAAAGGAGAAAAAGAGAAAATGGGAAACTTGAGAAAGTACCTAACATGGAAGATGGAGATGAAGTAACGTGTGTGTGTGTGTGTGTGTGTGTGTGTGTGTGCGCGTGTGTGTGTGTGTGATAGATAAGCACATGGATTTTGAATCACTTCTCTTCTTTTTTTTCTCTTGAGACAGGGTCTCCTTTGTAGCCCCAGCTGGCCTGGAACTCACTATGTAGACCAGGTTGGCCTTGAACTCACAGAGATCTGCATGTTTCAGCCTCCCAAGTGCTGGGATTAAAGATGTGCACCACCATTCCCCTGGCTAATACTACTATTCGGACATCCACTGTGTGGAGTGCTAAGATGTGCTGTATTTTTAAGAAGGAACTAATGACATGTTAAGATGAAATGTAAATGAGGAAATGAATCAAAGTGTTATGTTAAGGAATTATTTTAATGGTACACATTGGATAAAAATGGGTAACAAAACTAATTATGCATGGCATTAATTATGTAAGGCATTACTGGGTATAGGGAATAAAGGAAGATTTAAGGGCTGGGACAGCTTTGGACACAAGGTAAAGGGAAGGTAAAGAATAAAATATCACCCTTGATCTAAACTTCAGAAACTCAATTTATTTTATAACACATACCCTTTACTGTGAGATATTTGCTTCGGTAAACACTCAACTCTAAAGGAAAACAGGTATAAATTTTAAGCAAGAATTTGAAAACATTGTCAGACATTGATATTATATTGCTAGGTGCATGAAATTGATCTGCAGTTTTCTCATGTTTTTTTTTAAATATTTTTCCCTCTAAATGCTTATCTCTTTCATAAAGACTCCTTGTAGGGCTGAGTCATCAATTGAGGTTATAAATGAGGATGTATTGTCATATATGAAAGTTGATTGAATCAACAAAGAGCACAAAAATACTGACAGTTGCTGTTTAGACTGCCTATTGCAGAGTGCACAGCATAGAAGCTAATTCAGCCTGGGATAAGAAGAAAGGGAGCAGGGAGGGAGTGAATCACATGTCCAGTGCCTCACTCACAGCCACACTAGCCCCAAAGATGGGTCCCAAACAGTTCACATTGCTATCCTCTTCCTTTCATGGAATGACCTTTCCTGCGTAGCCAAGTCCAGTTCTTTTCATCAAGACAGTGGCTTCTAACATTTAATATAAAAAATGGCTCTATAGGTACACGGAATTATGAAATCAGAGCTGTCACATGAGCAGCAGTCTTTTCTAGGCATTGGGGAAAACTGGCTTCTTCATGCTACGCAAGAAAAAACTTTACCCAGGAGCT
>NW_008334871.1:871151-918786 GCF_000622305.1 Nannospalax galili | reverse complement strand
GCTTTTTATGCCACCTAAGCTTTTTTTCTCTCTCTCTCTCTCTCCCTCTCTCTCTCTCTCTCTCTCATCATCTTTGTGGTACTAGAAATTGAACTCCACTCTGCACAGTTAATTGAATGTTCTACCAATGAGCTATTCATCAACTGTTAAATCTTATATTTTTTATACAAGACAAGGTTGGAAAACTCTAGGAACAGAAGTACCCAGGAGTTATCAGAAGAGGCAAGGACTCACGGCTGGGTTGTGTGCTAGCCCTGGAATAGCTTTGGCTCTCTCTGTCCTGATCCCTTGTGAGTGGTCATCCAGGGAGCTAGATGTCCAGCCATGGCTGCAAATGAAAGCTAGAGACTTCCTCATGAGAGAAATCTAGCGTCAAAGATGTTAAACCCCTCTGTCAGGTAAATGGAATTGGTCTATTGTCTTCTTGGGAAGATACGTCTCATTCACAGGGAAGGAAAAATCTCTCCTACCCTGTTTTTCTTCTCTCAGCTGATTAATACAAAGGCTCTGTAAGTCTCCTTCTATTATTTGGTAAATGGCAAAACAACAGTGCATGAATCCTACTGGTCTTTAGTGATAAACTTCTTGTTTCTCATTTTCCATCATGGTATGATATAAGTCTATGAAGACAGTTGAAATAAACAGCTATGTTCATTTCTACAAAGGCATTTCACGGTTGACATGTAGTAAGAGGAACTGTAGAACTTTCCTCAAAAAATCAGAAGGGGAAAAAGCAGTTGGTACAGTGAGCAGGAAGGAAGGCTAGTAAAATGATTTTATTGTCCTTATTGATTTATGCTGCTTATAAGGACACCCAGCACAGGGGAAGCTAGAGCTCAATCAAGATAGAAAATCATACTAGGTAATTATGAGTTTATACTCTTTCAATCAAAGTGCTAACACAAAGTGAAAAGCAATTCCTAGCAACACTTTTCTTGTTATCAAGGGGATTACCAAACTGGAAAATGTAATTCTTTACTGTCTAGAGCTTAAAATATAATTCATAGGGAGCTGGTCAGCTAAAATATAAACTGAACATCATATTTGTACAAGATCACAAAAATTGTGGAATTTGGAAGGCTTTGCAATGTAAATAAAGGAAATACTCAAACCATACAAAATAGATATAAATAGTATTTTAGCAGATGTGAAATTCAAATATAACTTTTATTATTTATTGGAATATGTCTTATAAGGTCTAAGAATTGTATTACAATACAGTATCACATATATGTAATATACTCAACAGATATAAAATACTAAGCAATTGTAGGGACTTACAAAGTGATTTAAAAAGTGGTCATTTCAGTTGCCTTTCAGAACACTATACCACACAAACAGTACTTTGACAGGATCACATTTTTTCAATTGCATTAAATTCTTTGTTTTGGGAGAAATGAAATGATGTAATAAATTGTGGATATACACAAAAATATCATTTTTCAAAAACCTGCATAAAAGGCAATGCATTTAGTATTATAACAGCAAGCAAAATGATGTCACTTAGAATTTTTTAATTCATTCTTTGAGAGGGTCATAAAATGTATTTTGATCATATTCCCCCCTCTCTCATCTCCTCTAGATACACCCCGCCTCTCCACTCACTGCCTTTCGTTTCCATCCAATCCAGTTTGTGTCTCAAATACTCTTGAGAGTGGTGTAAGCCCTGGAGTGTAGTTGACCAAGCAGGGGCCATACCCTTAAAGGAAACTGACTCTCCTCCCAGCAGCTACCACATGCCATAGATCCCTGGTTAGGGGATATACATATACATATGTATATGTATGAAACAGCTAGAACATCTTTCCACTCTGTATTTTCTTGGTGTTATATAAAACAAAAATTTACATTTTTTTAAAAAAAACTTCTTTGCTGCTAGCATTTTTAATGAAAATGAGTTTCACCCAATTAGAACAGCTCAGGACAGCTTCTGAAGGGCAATAGGTAACAAAGGTTAAATTCTGCTCCTGACTGTTCCTGGAGAGTAAGATCTTGAGAAGGAGAGACCCTGCTGAGCTGAGCACAGAGGCCCACACTCAAGGACGACAGGAAGCTTCTTGCTTCTGTCTCAGCTCCAGGAGTTGCTCAGAAATGAGAGTCCCCTGGGAACCAATTCTATAGGGCTCCTTGAGACCTTGATAAGTTTAGCCTACACTCTGTTTCCTCTGTCCTTCAGAGCTTTTGCAAGCCCTAAGGAAGTAATAAAAGTTGTTTTTAATCTAGAAATCTGACTGACAGGGATGGTTTTTCCCTTTCTAAGCTGGTTTTGCCCTTCCTAATAAGTATAAAAGGTTTAGTAGCCTGAAGTTAGGAGTCTACTGGTCCAAGTTCTAGGAAAACAGGGGAAAATGAACTGTACAATAATCACTTTTTGTTATATTTTATGTTATAGTTTATTTATATGAGTGATATATAGGAAACATCTATTTAGCTATCTGGATAAATATTACATATTTACATGATTATACATATATGATATATACATGTATATGATGTATGAATGTAGATGTATATGATATACGCATGTATATGATGGTTAAGACTTATGTACTGAGTAGCTAGTGGATGGGCTACAGAAGTGAATAGGAAATTATTGTTGTCTTAAATAATGAACACTAAACATGCATCAAAACAATTTGCAGAGCATGGTGGCATACGGCTATAATGTTAGCAAGTGGAGGTAGAGGCATGAGGCTTAAGAATTTAAGTTCATTCTTGGCTGTGTAGTGAATTCCCCAGGTGGAATGAGCTAAACACCCACAGCAACAACAACCAATTAAATTTACCTACACTTGATATAATCACTTTTGAGTTAATGACTCATGTCAAGTGTTTTATTACTTTCTAGGGATATACTGGCTTTAAGCCACAACTTCTGTTGAACTTTGAAATCTGGATACAGCTATAGAAAAAATTAGGTAAATGCATCATAATTCTTGTTGAAATTTGCCTCTAAGAACTTGGTTTATAAAAATGCCATCATTATTTGAACTTGTGGACATTTTGTTACTGAAGAGAACAATGGTGTCCTTGACATAAACGTCTATTAAAGTTTGAAATTCATTTCCAACTAACAGTAGCTATCGTTGCTAAAATAAGAAACTTCCACCCAGCAGAATAAACTCATTCCAAGGTGCCTTGCAAATGTCAGAGGTTCTGTCCTCTTGGGTGTGCGCTCAGTGTCATGTCCCTTACTCTAGATCGGGTTTGAGCAGATGAATTTGGGGTGTCCCAGGCTTTTCTCCGTTGTAACCTTTTCTACATATTTTCAGTATCTTTTCTAGTGGGCACAAGCATGTTTGTATATAGAGATATTTTTCCTTCTCAAAATGCCATGGAAACCCCTCACACTAAAAGGAATTACATAAGTGCAATTAAATATTTACTGTTCCAAACAGTGTCCTGGAGAGTGATGTGGCTAGAGATGAACTTGGCCTTTGAGGCCTACATGACATTTCTATGCCTCAGATTCCTTATCTATAAAATGAAATAGATAATATTAGAGGATTAAACAGCGATGGATATAAAGAAGTTGATAGCATGCTAAAGTTGGTGCCTGTGAAGTCATTAGCTCTATTTATTTGTTCAGAAAGATACACAGATCATTTTAGGAAAATGTCAACTCTTGGAAATGTTAACACAAAGTCCACAGTATTTAGCCAGGGACAATGACCAAGGACAACGGTAGAGAGGATCTTTACATTAATAGAAAACATTTATGCTCATTTCTGCTGGTCTCACAGAATGAGGCAGAGGATAAATTAAAAAGTAATAGTGGTTTGTCTTTTATCACTGTCAGCTCTTTCTAAGGGAAGGCATGGACTACCTCACTGGGTTCTCTTGCTTTCTGGATGCTGCTTGAGTTTGAAATGGAAAATTCTGGAAACAGGTAGGGAGGTGATGAGAATGAAGCTGGAGTATATTTTTTCCCCTGCAAAATCCTCTGGTGCTGTGAGACTCCTTCAAAGGTTAGAACATCTGTGTGAGCACCCACACCCCACACGCACATGCTTTCCCCTCTCACCATCCACTGCCAAGTTTTGTGTGACCTTTTCTTCATTTTGCCTCTTCATGCCTTGAACTTAAATAAATGCCTGTCTGCACAGCAGCCGGTCCTAGTGTATTACTTAGATGTTTCCTATATCTTGATTGCATTATTGTAAATTGTGCTTTCACTAAATCCCTAGCAATTATCATTTCTGTTTCTCATCTTATGACAGCTAGTATAGTGCACACTGCCATTGTTAAATCTTCCTTAGACTTCAGAAGTGCATACTGGTGCTGTGGTGAGACATATGACCTAAACACCACGAAGAGGGAGGATGGATCGAAGGATTCTTGGTTACACTGAACTGTGTTGAGTTTCACGACTGTCACCTTGGAACATTTCTTTACAAAGGCAATCATCCTAAAAATGAGTAAAGAGATCTACAAATGTCACACATGGAGGTCAAACAGAGTCAGGTGAACATATACAATTCCCTGGTGCTGCATTTTGTGAGATGCGTTAGTATATATTCTGCAGAAGACATGGAGAGTAATAGAGGGCCAGAAGGAGAAATGAAGAAAATGAGAGTGGTGAGATTTAGGCTTATGGACTTACAGGAATCATCTCTAGATCTCATAGATAGTTGGGCAGAAATCTGAAAAATGAATTCAACTGTCTGCACAGTGAGGGGGAAAGGACAGATTCATGAGTCATCTCCATAATTAGCATACTCTGTTGATACTTGAGAGATAATTTGTAACGTGATTAGGATTGTTTAATACCCTGTGCTTGATGTAGTATTCTATACTTGGTTGTTAGTAAATATTCTGAAAGCAAATAGTATGTCATTGAATAAATCACACTTGTTTAAAAACTCAATGTCAAAGGCAAAATTAATGCATAAATGACTGAACTTGAAATAAGGCATTCAACAGCACCCTGTCGAACTTAGTATTGATCTGTTCTATACAAACATTTTCTAGGGAGTGCTTAAAAGAACAGATCTCATTGTCTAGTTTTTCCTTTTAATGAGGGTCTGGGACTATATTGTCATCTTTGAAAATGCATCTAATGTCATCGATTTTCCAGTGTGTTTTAGGGACTGAAATTGTCTTCTGTTTTCATAAGTGATAAAAGAAATAGCTGTGTGACCCTGGAAATTGGCTGGCTCTTTCTCAACACTTTTTGGACTGAAGCCTAGTAAATGGTGACAAATCTCTGGAGGGCTCTGTGTTACAAATGGATTTTTCTTGAGAAAAAGAAATATCACAGCAATAGGATTACTTCTACAGTGTTGAATTTTCTGATCCTAAGTAGAGCTATTTTGGACAGCTGCAACACACTTTTTAATATTCTTGATTCCACTGATAGTATACTTTTTTGCTTAAAGGGAACTAACAGAAAAAAAACTAAGCACACCCTCACTCAGACTATGTAAGATGGGCCACTTCACTTGCTTGGACACCCACATTGCTAAGCTTTTGTGTTTCAGTAGTCTTTTAAAAACATTTTTATTTATTATTTATATATATATGTGTGTATTGCCTGTATGAAGGTAAGTGCAGCCATGTCGTGCAATGCCTGTGGAGGTCACAAGAGGCTGTCAAATCCCCTGGGACTGGAGTTATGGACAGTTGTTAGTTGCCATGTGGATGCTGGGATTCGAACCCTAGTCTTCTGCAAGAACAACCAGTGTTCTTAACCGTTGAGCCATCTCTCCAGCCTGTGTTTCAGTAGTCTTTATTAACAATCAAAATATTTAATATAACTTAGTTCAGTAATTCCCTCTATTGAATATATATTCAGTACATTTCTACTTTGTACCAAGAGCCATTGTACATACTGGGGATATAGCACTAAAGAAAACAAACAAAAATCCCTGTCCTCAGTGAATTTGCATCTTAGTGGGGTGAGGCTGAGGGTACAAAACGTACGCAAATTATATATTGGAAGATGAAAACTAGAGAGGAAAATAAGGCAGAGGCAGGGAAAGGAATGAGGGCTACGGGTTACAATATTAAACACATGACTCGGCCAGTGTCTCATAGAGAAGGCAATGGTGTGAGTGAAAATCCGAAGTTGTAAAGAGTTGAGCTACACTGATAATTTGGGAGCGATCACTTCAGGAACAGGGGTTGCATATGGATTGTTATGACCTAAAGACATGTCAACCCGTTCTGAGGAAGAACAAAGCTTCTATTGTCTTTAGGAGAGAGATTGAGAAGCCAGATGTAACATCAAGAGCAACTTTTCAAGATATTTACTGATCAACCTTAGGGACACCATTCAGGGTAGCTTTTCCAGAGGCTGACCATACAGAACCACCGAAGCATTAGGGACCAATCTTTCCAGTCCATAAACACTATTGTGGTACATTGTTATTTACCCTTAGAAAGAGAAGGAGCTACTGGAAAGTTGTGAGCAGATAGATGGCATTATTCAGCCTACTGCGTAAAAAGTTAGTACGGCTGCTTTGTTGAGAGCTGACTGAAAGAAGGTGAGGAGAACTCAGAGGCAGATGGGCCATGGAGGCAGGCTTGATGAGAAATGGTGGCAGCTTGGTGCATGTAAGGGCAATGTAGCTTAGAAGTGATTTTATTTTGGATTTTGGATTTTTTTCCTTATTTTCTTTTCATGTACATGTGTGTATGTGTGTGCATGTGCATATATGTGTGCACGTGTGTGAAGGTACAAGGCTGATACCAGCAATCTTCCTTAACCATGCTTCCCTTTAATCTATTCCTGTAGTTTGATTTTACTCTTCATACTTGACCTCTCAATGGCTCTAGGGTTTCCTACTATCTAGTTTTCTGAGGCTGGGATTCTGGGACAATACCAAGCCTACCTGTGGATTCTGGGGCTCCAAAGTTAAGTTCTCTTGCTTGTGGGGCAACTGCTTGAATGGTTGAACCGTCTCCTCAGACCTATTTTGAATATTCTCTGAAGGCAGAATGGGTGGGATTGGATGACAGCTAGAATGCAGTGCAGAAGGGAAAGGGCCTCTGAAAAGACTGAGTTCTGCCAAGTGAGATGGGAACACTCAAAGCTGGGACATTTAGAGGGGTCGGGGAGAAAGATAAGAAGACACATTGTAGTTGAGAACAGACAGCTAATTGCGTCTCACAGGAGAGAACTCAGCTGAATTTCTAAATTTGGTGAGTCTTCAAGATAAAGATTTTATTTAACGCCATGAGATTCACTGAGATCACAGAAAAGTGTTTAAGCAGAGAAGATGTGTAAAACATCATGGGACGTGTTAAGAGGTAAGGAAAAGAAGCTGAGCACTTACAATGACAGACTGTGACACCTGGGGAACTCCAGGATTCCAGAATCACAGGAGGTGAGGCAAATCTAAAGAGGAGACTGAAGACCTTTGGGGTATTTGGGCTTGTTTCGGGGGGGTTATTTGTTGTTATTTTATGTTTTGTTTTAGGTCATAATTCATTAAATGCATCTTCTATTTTCCATTTAGTGTGTTACTGTAAAGAGAATTCTTTTGAAATTAGAAATGGAGATGCTTGCTTTGTGTTGAAAGCCACTGTGAAAATTCTCCTTAACACCTCCTGGGTCAAACACTTTCCTTTGTAAACAGCTAATTAACTGACATTTTAAAAAAGAAAAAAATGCTGCTGATGGCAAATACAGTTCTGAGGTTAATGATGGAAATAAAGATGAAGAATTGTTTGGGTTTAGCACTGGATATTGATCAATAACCTGGCCAAGAACAGTTCCAATGGAGTGGTACAGGCAGCTCACCAGGGCAGGCAGAAGAGATAGCAAGAATGCAAATATCATGAGCATGGCAAATACTTCTAAAAGTTTTGCTGTGCAGTCTAGAGATGATGCAGCTGGAGGAAAGGGTTATAGAAGAAAAGAGTTATTGAAAAAAAGAAATGGGGAAGAGAGACCAGAATCTCTGGACTGATGATTATGAATAGGCCGAGGAAAGAGAATCATTGAAGATGTAGAGTCTGGGGTCTCCATGACTATTTCTTTTGAGTTGTTATTTCAGCTCAGAATTAAACCTGGGTGTTCTCCTCATGGTATGGCAGCGCTTGGTTTTATGTATCTGCTATTTTAATGCAGGTTACACTAACAACAGTACTTACATAAAATATTTAACAAAATAAGATAATTAGATCACTTGAATTCTAGCAATTAAGATTATTGCATTTGTGGTAACTTTTTGATAGAGAGGTTCATAAGTTTCAAATTAAAATCATAGGGGCTAGATAGATGGCTCAGTGGTTATGAGCCCTCCCTGCTCTTAAAGAGGACCTAAGTTTGGTTCTAACATGCAGGTCATGCATGTTGAGAGGCCCACAACTGCTTGTAACTCCAGCTCCAGGGGAGCCAATGCCATCTTCTGGCATCCCCAGGCACTTGCACACACACGTTGCATATACTCACACAGAAACACTCATCGACATGAACAAAAATAAGAGGACAAATCTTAAACCATTCCTACTCGTTTGCTTCCATTTGTGTATCATCATAGTGAATTTGTGTTTATGTAATAGGAAGATGTTGCAGCTTGCTTAGAATTGATTTTGCTTCAGTGAAATAGAAATAAGATCATCACAGGGGAAGGGAAAGGCATGATATGAACTCTAGTTAGAGACATGAGACTTCCTGAAACAGTGTTCAACAAGAGGATCATATACGAAACAAGAATTTATAGTATGCTGTCAGGGCAGCACACTGGGTCCACTCAAGGCTATGGTCAGTTTTAAAGTGAGGATAATTAAGCACATGTTTCAGGTACATTTAGTTTCAGAGATGCAGGCAGAGGCTAGATTCAGATTTGTGTTCAACCCAGGTTGAGGCATTACACAGGAGCATGACCAGAGGAGAGTTGTGTGTGTGTGGGGGAGGGGGGCAGGGGGTCTTACTTTATATATTCAGCACAGAAATAATCAGAATATATCATGAAGGAACTTTGGAGATCTGCCCTTGAAACAAGTTGGGTAAATAGGAAAGCAATAGCCCAACAGAAGAGAGGGCCTACAAAGACGAGATAGCTTGACACTGAAATGGCAAAACTCACATTTATTTTGTTCTAGCTGACTTTTGCTTTACTCTGTGTTTTTGCTCAGCCATTTCCACTACAGCCAGCCAGGCAGAACATCTTATGCAGGCAGTTTCAGGGAGTACATTGCTTCTATAACATTGTGAAACTTAGAAGTAGCCAGGTAGCATGTCCAGGTAGTATGTCCTCCCACCCAGCCTCATCAAACCTTTTGATAACTGAAAACCTCTTCATTAACTATCCTGCCCTGGTCTGGTGTAACTATGGTGATCTGATGTAACTATGGTTATTGATTTTGCCCCTGGCATGATGTAATTGTGGTTTAAAGCTTTATAAACCCTGCCCTGCTTCTCCTCAGTGTCAAGAGTTCTTTGGGATATTGCTCCCCTCTCTGACCATTGGCTATTAATAAAGAACTTGTGATTCGACCATCACTATGTGGAATTTTCCGTGTATCTCACTCGGTATTGCACTTGGAGGCCCCTGTGAGATCGCCACTCCAGGGTCCAGTCTTGCTGTGGATCTCCCCCGGTTGATGAATTGTTACAGGGGAGGTGCCCTCTGAGAAACTCCAGGACCCCATGACTCTCCAGTCAGAGCCTGCATGTCCAGGAATGATTCCTGAGTGCCAAAACCAAAACCAATTGAGTCCTGGTCCTCCAAGGAGGTAAATTCTGTTATTTCTGGTTTGGAAGTCCATTCTGGTCTGGTCTGGCCTGGTTTGTGATAAAGGAAATGTTTTCTCAATGGGAACCTTCCCAAGGCCTCTCTCAATAGCCAAGATGTTGGCTGAAGAGGTCATCTGGTAAACTGGTGCGCCATTGGAAACTAGTTCCTCTGGTGTCTGTTCATATCTGTTTTGTATATATGAATAATTGTATCACTGAATGAGTGACTGAACAGTCAGATGAAGTGAGCTCTGCTGTGGTCAGCACCTGTCCAGAGGGTTCTGTCTTTTGTCTTGTCTGTCATGGGTTGAGTGCATGCCCTTGTTTCAACTGCTGCCTTGTGCCTGCCCTCTTTTCCTTCCTCCTGTCTGGTTGAGTGCCAGGGAGCCAGCCTGCCCTCCAAAGTTGGTAGGTCTAGTAAAGCCTGTGTCTCTGTCTTGGGGGATGGATGCTTCCATCTGTTCTTTCTCAGAGACTTTTTCATCTAGTAGTTCTCCTGGCCTGATCAAGTTTGACTGAATAAACTAATAAAAAACAATAAAATGGAATGATGTGGAAGACCACCCTTTCTGTCCCCTCCTTTCCTTCCTGGCAGCTTTCCCAGTCCATCTTATACTTCCCAGAAATGGATCTGGGGATGATAAATGAAAACCAGCCCTGAATACTTGTTAACTCTGGTGGGATAAGTTATCTTTGGGACCCTCCCTCCTTTATTCTGTGGATGTTCAAAGAATGCTGCTACTGTATCTCTGTCTACTGGAGGCACTTGTCCCTTGGATCCTGAATGGGTCCTGACTTAAGGTTGCTGTGAAACTATGACTGTTCAATGGGCTCCTGTATGTACTGGCAGTACCACAAACTTCCAAGGAGCTGCCCATGTGGCCAGGTTTCTTGCTACTCTTGTCTACAGGAGTCAGATCAGTTGCCCCAACCACCCCCAATTAAACTGTGAAAGAAAGATGGTCTAGAGGTATCTCTCCCAGTGCCAGATACTTAGTGCTGTGTCCTGCGTCCAGTCCTGTCAGGCCCCCAAGGGAGGACATCTAAGACCCTGGCTGGGATGATCACAGGAGCTACTCTGTTGCTGCCTCCAAGTACCTCAAAATATTATTTATTTATTTTTTATTTTACTTGCATGCATGTGTTGCCTACATGTATGTAAGTGCACCCATGTCATGCAATGTGTACAGAGGACAGAAGAAGCTGTCAGATCCCCTGGAACTGGAATTACGGGCAGTTGTTAGCAGCCATGTGGGTGCTGGGATTCAAATCCAGTTCTTCTGCAAGAACACCTAGTGTTCTTAACCTCTAAGCCATTTCTCTAGCCCCAACTTATAGGTACCTTGAAAGATGACTGCTCCATACCTTTCCTTGAAATGAGGGCTCCACTGCCTGTCTCCCATCCCCATATATGCTGCACTGGGTTTCTCTCTTCCTTTCTTCCTTCCCAAGAGCTAAGGGCCTCACTGTCCCATTTGCCCCTGGCAGTCAGTGATCAGGAAATCCAAGACCTGGGATCCAGGATCCTGGTTTGGACTTCAGGATGGGTACAGGGCCATGGGGGTCCTGCATCTGGTCACTTCACTGTTTTTTGAAAAGCCTCAGGTCCTTATTGCTCCAGAACATTGAGCATGCTTCACCCAACTCTTCTAGCAGGAATCAGGGGGACAGGAAAAGCCCAGAAAATCTATCCACAATCACTGTGTTTCTTCAAGAACCTAAGGAGTCCTTCTGATCTTCTGGCCCCAGAGAATACCTGGGCTCTAAATTTTGCCTTCATTCAAAAATGTCCCCACACTGTTTTCAGAAGCCCTTCAGAAGGACGTGAGAAGCTTCAGAGCCTCTCATCCTGACACTGCTCCAGTATGGATGACCTCCTGTTAGCTGCTGCTGACCCAGCCACCTGCCTATGAGACATAGCCAGACCTGCTCCAGCTGCCCCAGGCCCTGAGGTACCCTGTCTCCATGAAGATAGCTCAGCTTTGCCAGAGGGAAGTCTTCTATTTGGGGTACAAACTCTCTCGATGTAAGAGAACCTTTGCTGAGGTCCAGAAGGCCATCCTTCAGGTTCCCATGAATTCCTTAGAGCAGCAGAATGTTGCCAGCTTTGGATCCTGCAACTGGCCGAAAATGCAAGGCCCCTCTGCTCGGCCATACCTGAGGACCAGCCTTTAAAATGGACAGAAATAAATAAACATGCTTTCCAATGGGCTTGTCCCTAGCCCAGGTCCCAGATCTGGTCTTGCCTAATGTTCACCTTTTCATTCATGAATCCTGGGGATATTGCAAAAGGCATGTTTATTTAGACTTTGGGACAATGGGAAAAGCCCATAGTTATTTAAGCATCTAGAATCAGTAGTTTCAGGATGGTTCTCCTGTCTACAAACCATAGCAGCTACTGCCCTACTGGTGAAGGAGGCTGGCAAGCTCACTTTGGGCCAAGACTTAACCTTATTGACCTCTGTGGCAGTGGAGACCCTTGTCTAGGGAGAAAAATGGCCAAGGATGTCAAATGCTCACATCACTCAGTACCAGAGTCTGTTCCTTGAGCCTGGTCTCACTTTCTCGGACATTCAGAGCCTCAACCTGTAAACACTAATGCTTAACCTGGAAATGTCCCTACATGACTGTGAGGGCCTGCTGGGCATCTCCCAGGCCCATCACCCAGACCTTGGAGACACCCTCTTAACTAAGGCAGATTCGGACTTCCTCATGGATAGAAGATAAAGGGGACTCTGGAATTTTGGAACCACAATGACCACCCAACAGGATGTCATCTGGACCCAAGCCCGGCCCAGGGCACCTCCACACTAAAGACTGCACTGATGGCCCTCAACTAGGCTCTACACTGGGGAAAGGCTAAATGGATAAGCATCTTTACAGACAACAGATGTGCCTTTGCCACACTTTCATGTCCATGCCATGGTCTACAAGGAAAGAGGTCTCTGACACACCCTTGACAGAAAGCCAAATGGCCCAGTCAGCTGCTGGACTCCATGTTAAGCCACTCCTGCTCCCAGGATAATCCAGAGGTGCCCCTGCACAGCTGTAGCCAAAGGAATGAGGAACCCAGCCGGACTTCAGAAACATCCTTCCTACAGCCCTTGGATGTCTTCTTGTGGACCAGCTTCATTAGCTGACACAGCTGGGTGTCACCAAACTGACTGAACTACTTTCTGGAATGGACACATTCTCTGATTAGATGAAGGCCTTTACTTCGCGATGGTAAAGGGTCTCCTAATGAGATAATTTCTAGGTTGGGGCTGCCTCTGTCAATTGACTCAGAAAAAATGCTAATATAATCTTAGAGACCAGTGAAAACTGGCTTAACCTCCTGACCTTGGTCCTCCTACTCTGGATTAGATGTATTTCTTACAAGATGGATTTCACACCTTATATGATTATGTTCAGAAGGCTGGCTCCCCTACTGCCTAGACTAAGGGACCGTATTCTAAAAAAACTACTGATCAGTCTCTCTTAAAGTATCTCCAGTCTCTACAACACATCCAGGCTACAGTTGATTCTAATGTCTGAGACATCCTCATGGTTCCCTCGTCTACATCCTGCCACCAAATTCTTGAAGGAGAGAGAGGCCAACAGCTCCTGGTTCAATCACTGGTTTGATTGGAATCCATGGCTGACTGCCTTGTTTCCAAGTATGATAAGACCTCTCATCCTTCTCCTCCTGGGTCCAATGATTTGGCCTTGGCTAATTAACTGGTTGTTAATTAAACTTATCAAACAACAGATAGCCTCTGTCAAATTAATATACCTTAGAGCTCAGCATAACCTCCCTGTCACCTGAGGATACTGAGTCAATGCTTTGACTCTGCCTTAAGACCAGGGGGGAATGAAATAGAAAAACTAACTCTACTTTGATCTAGTGGACTTCTGCTTTACCCAGTGTTTTTGCCCAGTCATTCCCACTGCAGCCAGTCAAGCAGAACATTTCATGCAGGCAGTTTCAGGGAGTGGTTGTTTCTACAATACTGGGAAACTTATAAGTAGCCAGGTCACATGTCCAGGTAGCACTTCCTCCCACGCAACCTAACCAAATACTTTTGTTAACTGAAAACCTCTTTGTTAACTGACCTGCCCTTAGTCTGGGGTAACTGTGGTGATTTGATGTACCTATGATTACTGACTTTGCCCCTGGCATAATGTGATCCTGGTTTTAAGCTTTATAAACCCTGCCCTGCTTCTCCTCAGACCTAGAGTTCTTTTGGACATTAGCTCCCTCTCTGACTGTCAGCTTTTAACAGAGAACTCCTAATTGGACTGTCACTATGTGGTGTTCCTCTATGGATCTCCCTAGGTATTATAGCACCTCAGGAAGGCAGAACTGCTTTGCAGAAGTGTTACTTTTTCTCCACAGGAAAGTCTATTTGTAAATTTTCTTTAGTAGCAAGAAAACTGTTATGGATATTAAGAAATTACAGTTTTTGAATAATGAATTTAATCCAAGAGAAATGACAACAGTCAAGATTCTGAAATATGTTGGGTAAAATGGAAAATAACAAATGTAATCATACATAGTACTATTACATTTTATATAATAAAACTATGCAAAGAGAAGATATTTAAAATAGATTGGCCTAATATAAATGACATCATTTTCTCAATTTTCATTAGTAAGTTTATCTTAATTAATTGATATATCTAAATTCATTTAAATATAAATTTTCCCTAGCACACTTTACAAAGGATTGATCATCTACTATTGGTCCTGCATCTTGTAGCAAATGACTGGTTTAGATTAAATAGCTAAGGTTGCATGTGTAGGTTTGTGATGAAGGGAAAATGCCCTTTTTGAATTTTTCTAAAGTACACTTCATTTTCTGATTTTGAAAAGATTCTCAAACTTTTGGATACTTCCACTAATACACAGCTTCTGAGCTACTACCATTAGTTGAAATATGTTACTTTGCAGAAACAAGAGATTTGCTTAGAGGAACACTTTGTTTAGCAGTGTAATGCTTCTCATGTTCCTGTAAGTCAAGCAGAGATTTCTGTGAGGGAGTGCTGTCCCTCATAATGTCAGTTTATCACTTTGAAGGAAAAGGTTTCAAAGTTTGGGATCTACAGGAGATATCTTGGTTCTCACTTCCTCCTTCCAATCCCTCAAAGTAAGACTGCCTTTGTTCTATTACATCCTGGCCTTCTCTAAATGAGGCAATTCACATTTGTGATTGTTTCCAATTTTGTGGAACATTTACTACCCCGTGAAACAGGTAAAATTTCATCAGAAAAAGATGGGTTTATTTTAACAATTTGCAAGTATATATCAACACAAATGAAAAATTATGTTCCTTTGAGTAACTGTCTATACAGAGCATTAAATTTTTCCTTTTAGTCATGTTTACAAGATTCAAAATAAAATCACACCAAATTATTCCACTTTTGTTTTGGTATCAGCAGACCAAATATATCAATACAATAGAAATCTCACCCCCAAACAAGTTCACATCCAGCACAGTGCACCTCATATGTGATTCACTAACTTCAACTCTTTTTACTGCCAATGTATTTGGAATAAATATCTCATATCTCTCAAGCTGCTACAGAAATGACTACAGGGAGCTGAGGTATATCCTATAAAAAGGTAAAACGATAAAAATGTTTGTCAGTGATAGAGGAAGTCTAAAGACACTACTAAGCTATATGAGGTTTTCACTCTAAAGACACAGAGAGATAATGGGAGAGAGAGAAGGAGAGAGACAGTGAGAGAAAGAGAAAGGGAGGGAGAGAGAAAGAAAGGGAGAGAGAGGGGCAGAATGATTGCAGTAAGTAGTATTTTGAGGAATAATGTCATTTCAATAGGTATATTCAACACATCACGATAATGTTGACAAATATCAAACCTTGACTTTTGATTATTCCCACAGCTTAATAATTAAGAACAAGCTTAATCATTGAAATAATGACATTAAATATGCCAATGAGAGTTAATTATGCTATTATTGACCATTCTAAGAATCTACTCACAGAACTTCTATCTAATAACTGATTGAAAAATAGGCTTAAAATCTCACTGTCATACTTCTTAAAAGGTGTTGGGTCATTGTGCTCCTGGTGTTCTTGTATATGACTATCACCTTGGAACATCTACCACTTTGACACAAGAGGACAACTTAAAGTCAGATAAATCTCAAAACACTGTAAGGGAAGACATTCCTTGGAAAGTATTAGAGTGATCTATGACAAGAGGGGAGGGCTCAGCTGTGTACCAAAAAAAAAAATACCCAGTATGAAAAAATATTTTTTTCTCACGAAGCAAAGGGAACTTTGTAGCTAAGTATTTGCTAGTATTGTTTCAGCAGTTCAAGAATTTTGAATGTGAGGTCTGGAATTCTCTTGGCTGTTCCTTAGCACTTTGAAGATGAGCTAACAGTCCATGTACTGGGTGTGGGAGAGGACCAAGCAAGGAGCAGAAGGGCAAGCACCAGCTCTGTCCACTGCCTTGTGGAGACTTCAGCAATTTCAGAGAAATGCTCATAAACTCAGTCTTTAGGTGGACACTGACCCTACAGGCAAACTTTGACTTCACGCAACAAGAGAAAAGATAAAATGGTGTCCAAGGATTAAAGTTATCTGAACTCTGAAACAGGAATATAGAAATATGAGCTTCCATTTCCTGTTCCATTCACTGGGCTTTTATGTGTGAGTGACAAACAGGAACAAAGATCTAGAAGGTGACTGTGGAACAGTCATTTAAAAAACATTAAGAAAGAACACATTCTTATGTGACAAAAAAATACAGAAAAATGGTATTTCCAATGGCAGGGATCTGCACAAAGGTAATTAATACAGTTGGATTTTGGGTCCTGGGGCTTCAGCAATTGGGGGTTAAAAGCTCCCCTATATTCTGCCCACTGTGAGCTGCTTTTTCATATCACCTAATTCCATTTCTCTTCCTTTACTTAACATTTGATGGGCCCTTTGTGGGCCCTTATCAACCTAAGGATTATCATAAATGGATTTATATTCTGCATATTTCTTATTTCTAAGGGTGGGGGGGTCACAATCGTCACTGATGGGCAGTAGAGCTGATGAGGCACTGTGCATAGTGACTCCAACTCTGTGTATCTTCTGGCTCTCTGTGCATGCTGCAAGGCTTTCCAAACTTTTGCCAACATCATACTACCTTTAGCGCAAATTTGCTTTGTTCGTTTGACTTTTACAACTCATCAGAAATATAAAACCCATGCTTAGCTTACTAACTCAGCCCTCAGGTAGTAGTTCTTAACCTTTGGGTAAGTTACTGCTAAGTGGAGATGCACTTCATTAAAGACCACAGCATTGCCTTTGGTGAGTCATGTTCCTTCTCTCTGCTCTCTCTTGGCACTCCTTTCCTGATGTTTGCCTAGTGCAACATTCTCATTTTAAGTGTTAATCTCCATCCTTTATAATCAATTAGAGACTTATTTGTGGCTCCATCTCATTCTATAAATTTCTTTAAAAACCTGAAATGTTACTTTATTACATGTCACATCTATTGCCTAAGTAAATATTCCTGAAAATAAGGATCATTTTCTTCCTTTTGCTTCCCTGGTATCAAGTAAAACATTGAGAAGATACTGTATAATCATTAACTGCCTTTTGAGAAAAGGAACAAAAAAAAAGATTAAGAAAAAGATAAAGAGATCTAGACTCAGGGGCATGCCTGTGAGGGAGTATCTTGAATGAGGCAGTAAGACCCACTCACTGTGTGGCACATACTCAAAGAGCTGGTATTGTGGACTGCGTACAATGGAAAAGGGAGCTAAGAACTAGCAAGCAGCTCTCTTCCAAATGAGAACACAATGTGGATGCTGTTTCAAACTTCTGCTGCCTTGATTTCCCCACCATGTTGGCATGGACTGTGCCTTGGACTGTGAGCTAGAATAAACCCTTCCTCCCTTGGTTGCTTTTGTCAGGGTGTTTTATCGCAACAATGGGAAAAGAAACCAAGCCATGTTGAAAAGTCAGATAGAAAAGATAAATTATATGCTTCTTAAGGAGCTACAACAGCTATGACGATGATGGTATAAAGTTTTTTAAATATTTACATGCCTGAGTGACTACTAAGTACCACATATACATGAACAGGCACACACAAAGTTGAAACCTCATTACAAACAGACGAGGTGAGTTATAAACATGGGTAGGCTCTACCCACAGTATATACTTGAAAATTAAAATAACACCAATTTACAGACTTTTTCACCATCAATATCATCATTGATAAAGATGGAATTTGACATTAGATCTGTCTAAGACCAAATGGGTCTTGACTTGTGTACTGATGACTGGACAAAAGGATGTGTGCAACTGAAACTCAAGGCATATGGGAAAGGAGTCTACGTTTAGTAATAGTTGAGGTTTTGTTTTCTTCAGAGGAACATGGCCTTTTCTTTTTTTTAAAAAAAAAACATTTATTTATAACTTTATTTAATCTTATGTCTGTGACTCTTAAGCCTGCATGTATGTAAGTGCACCTGCGTCATGCAATAACCATAGAGGCCAGAAGAAGGTGCCAGATTCTCTGGAGTGGAGTTACAGGTGGTTGTCAGTCTCCACGTGGGTGTTGGGAATCAAACCCAGGCTTCTGCAGGACAGCCAGTGCTCTTAGCCACTGAGCCATCTCCCCAGTTCCTGGCTTTGTCTTCTGTAACATGTGCCTTATCTATCAATTTGTACAGTACAAACAAAATGTAGTAGCCAGAGAAAACATTAACTTGCTTTAAAATAAGTAAACTAAATATTGCCAAATTCTTCAATGAGTTATCTATCACCATATCTCCTAGGGATAAAACTTCTATTGCTATTGTTCCACATGTCAGTGCTTGAAAAGACTAGAAACATCTCTATTATTTTTGTTTTATGTGTATGAGTGTATTGCCTGCATGCATATAAGTGCACCCATGTTGTACAATGCCAGTGGAGGTCAGAAGAGAGTGTCAGATCCCCTAGAACTGGAGTTCTGGACGACTGTTAGCTGCCATGGCGGGTGCTGGGAATTGAACCTGGGTCCTCTGCAAGAACAGTCCGTGCTCTTAACTATAAAGCCATCTCTCCAATCCCACCCCTAATAAATCTTAAAATGTTATTTTAAAGCCAAAGACTATAAGCAAGTCAAGCAGAACACAAGAAATGTTTTTTTGTTTGTTTTTGAGACAGGTGAGCCCTGTAGCTCCAGCTGTCCTAGAACTTGATATGTAGACCAGGTTGGCCTGGATCTCACAGAAATTCACTTACCTGTGAGTTCTGGCACTAAGGGCATGTGCCCCAATACCCAGATCAACAAGGAATGTTTTATTTAAGAGTTTTTACTTATCAAAAGTAATGGCAACAAAGTAAATCCTTGATGGATTAACATTAATATAACTCAAGTGATATAAATAGTTCATTTAAAAATATGGCTGTTCAATGCACAAGAGCATTTTGTAGATGGCATTAACTGCTTGGAATTTAAATATGTTCAGAAATAAAGTAGCTGTTTGATAGGAGAATGACGTTTCTGTTAAAATAGAACTTTGGGGGTGGGCGTAGGTCTGCTACTACCTTTTCCTATGAAATTCAAATCATTAAATATTTACTTTAGAGACTTTCTAAGAGAAGTTCTTACACTTACCTAGCAATACCACATCAAGTCAAGGGTTTTCATGATATAACACATGATAAAAGCATTGGTTTTTCTCCAAATCCATTGCTAAGCAATATGAATATTAACAGGTTATGAAATACCAATTTTGATTTGCAGGCTAAGCACTTGTGCTATCCTTCCTGTTATGGGCTCAGTGAGAATGGGAATTTATAAGAATCGGGAGGCTTCTTGAATAAGATAGCAAAGAACTTTATTAAACAATGTTATTGTACTCACCAAAACGGTAAGAATCTGTGTATATTGTGCATAGGTTCATAAAAGAAACATGTTCCTTTATTCAATATCCCAAACAGTATGCAATGTGTCAATGTGGTTATCCACATTAATAATGTTTTAAGTTTTATACAGTAACATCTACTTCTACCAATAAAAACTGACTTGTAACTTCTTTTTTATTTTATGTTTTTAATTTTGTGGTGCTGGGGATCAAATCAGGACCTTGTGTATGTCAAGCATGCTTTCCATCACTGAGCGACATCCCTAATCTGTTAGCCATCATTTCTTCAGCAATGATAGCTTCCAGACTTCGCGAAAATATGATGTGATTTTTAGTATACATTCATTAACAAAATCAGTAAGCTATGTATTTGGGGCCTTATCCAAATGGTTAAACAATACATTGCTCAAAAGCTGAAGGTTTTCAGTCACAAATGCATAATGAATAATATTTTAATATTTGATGTTAATATTACATAAAAGTCAAATCCAGCTTCTAATTTTCCTAAGTATCTTGACTGAAATACAAAAATATTAACATGAACACATTAAAACTTGAAAGTGCAAAAGACTGTGACACATGGTATCATAAATTTGGAATATGACCACAGATGAATTATGCCTGTGAGCACTTTTGAACAATATCTAACATGGAAAAATTTATTTATACTGAACATAAAAAGATAATTAATTAACCAAAATTTGGTGAAGTGCTATCTCTACTGATCAAGTAGATTATAAAACTGTTTTAAAAATATCATTTACAAATAAATGCTTTACATACAGTATCAAAATCATTTAAGTGTCCATATAAATAAGCTTAAAGTTTACTGACTGCTGTTCTATTATCTTCTCATTGCCATTTTAATAATTTCTTCCTTCCAAAGGCCATTTTACTCATCATAGATTTCCAATGAATAGAATTAACTCTATTCAAGATCAAGATTGTTCACACAGTCTATTTTTAAATACTTAGCAAATTTCACTATTTTGTCTTCCAGGGAAAAACCACTAGTATTTGATTTCATTATTTAATGCTTTTCAAACCTAAATTACTTTTTTGCCTACATTATTTTAGGATTTGAAATTTTTGCTATAAAAAGCAGACATGAGAGATTTGGTAAACAAAATATTTCTAAAACTCCAGTAAGATTTAATTTGAACACACATTCTAGGAATTATGGCGTATCACAGGAAAGAATCAGCAATTCCAGATCCATTTCTATCACAAGTTTTCTCATTCTTAGAGGGGAAAGAAAAAAGAAAAGGGAATTTGAGAAAAGAATGCAAGTAATTTACATAAGGGTGGGAAACTGACACAAGCTACAGTCCCTACTTGTGGAGCAGGCAAGGTTAGTTTGAAAATGATATCACTATAAAATATTCTTTAACCCAACATTTCATAAACTTTTCCTAGCTGCATATAAGGTGTAGAGGAAAAAGTAGAAGTAAACTTTTTATCAAATTGAAGAAGTAAACAACCCGGGGTGGGGGGTAGTTTGTAGGAAGAAGCACAGTAGGGTGTCAATTTAGCAGCGTTTGAACAGGGTCAGATCCAGCAAAACCAGCAGCATTGATTTAAGAGAAAGGGTAAAACACAATGGTGTCACCAACACAGACTGACAGGAATCATCAAGGATTAGCAACTACTCCAGAGAAGACACACTGCAGACTTCCAAAGCCCAATTGTAAATGATCAGGTTAGCATCCACAGCATAAAAAATCAGCACCAGAATCTAGTGCCAGATGGGTGATCTTATGATATTTCGGACAACTCTAAGACAAGTCATAGGGCTGGATTACATGCTAACTGCTTCACCATAGACTCTTTGTTGAGAATGGACTCCAAAAACATCAAGAATAGAAATACCAGTGGAAGGCCATTGCCATAAATTATCAAGATAAAGATGATAGAATTCTGACTTCTGAAATAGTGAATCTTCTCTCAGAGAAATTGACAAGTAGTAAAAATTAGTTTTGAAACTCTCTCTAGAACTCTCTCGAAAACAAAGGAAACAAAGCAAATGAAAGGAAATAAATTCAAGCAAGGTTTATAAAAGTAGTGATTGACCTTGACTTGGTCATTGTCTTTACCTTGGGCGCATGCAAGGCGAAGACGCCAGGATTCCTTCCCGCCTTAATTCTCTATCCCTACATCTTTGGTTTTCACCTTTGAGGGAGGCACTCAGCATTCTTCAGCCTTCAGCACTTTGTACAGAAGTTCTAAACTAGCTAGGAGTTGCTGAGAAATCTAGAGTTCTCTTCTGTCTAGTCTCACTCATAAAGCAAGACATAATATTCCATGAGAAACAGGACAAAATACCATTTCTCAGAACTGTCCTTGACCTGTCTCAATTGTAGAGTGGTTGGTTATACACACTAGGAAAAGCAAGTGGAGATCAGGCTTCTACAGCAATTCAGGATGTATACTATAAAGCCAGATGTTACATTGAGAAAAGTAGGCCCCAAATAGCCATGTGCAACATCTCCACAGCGCCAATTTCATCAGGAGTGGAACAGGAAATAAGAAAAGCAGATTTGTGGAGAAAAAGATATTGAGTTTGGATCAACATCATTTTCTAAAATGATGAAAGTTTTTGATGGTAAGCTGCTAAAGAGGAGACTGTAATCATCTTAAAATTAATGATACACTAATCACAGACTAAGAAATTGTTCACCAGACAAAGCCAGGGAAGGAAGCTAAGAGGTTCGTTCCTTGATCTAAGACCTTAATAGACTGATCTCAAGGAGTGGAGTCATCTGAAGCCTGAGGCAGTTTCAGAAACAACAGATATATTAGCTGGCAATTAGTGGAGGCTTGCAGATGCTTCACCTCCACACCAAAAGGAGATAGTTCAAGAGGAACACACTGTTTCTCCCCACAGGGGGCAGCACTGAAGCTGCGTTCTCAGCAGCTTTGTCTTAAACTCTTCAGTCTTATCTGAAAACATATAAGTAAATAGGGCAAAATTGAGTCTGGAGATGGGGGAGTGAGAATGAAGACTCCTATAATTATTACCCAAAATCATCACTTTCTTTTTCTAATCACAAAATCTTCAAAGAAAGGAAAGTTGGATTCATAGAAAATAAAGTGAGCAACAGAAAGTTCCTTTAAAGACATCATCTGCTAACTTAGTTTAGTAAAGATTTCAAATACACTTAAAGAGCTATGACACACCATACTTAAAGACACAAAAAGTAATGAAGACACTGCCTCACATAAAGAATGTCAGCGAGTTAAATAGTATAATAACCAAGTTGCCATTTTAGAGTAACAAAGTACAATTATTAAAAAAACAAAAGAGTTTGTTAAAAGGTTCAACGGGGACTTTAAACTACAGGAGAAGGACTAAATCAATTTTAAGGTAGATTAATAGAAGTTATGAAATCAGAAGAACAGAATGAAAAGAAGAATTAAGAAAAATGACCAGTACATCCGAGGGTAATGGAACGATGTAAGGAAACCAACATACATGAGATGGAAGAACCACAAGGAGAGAAAGGGACACAATGGGTATTTAAAGGAACATCATGTGCAGTGTCTTCAAATTTGATAAAAATAATCTGCATCCAAGAAGGTCAATGAACTCCAACACAAACACAAGGAGACAGAATGGCACACAGCAAAATGTTCAAAGGCAAGGGCAAGAAAACCTTGAAAGTAGCAAAAGGAAACTAATTACACTGAAGGGAAACACATTAAAATTGACAATTAGGGGGCTGGAGAGATGGCTCCACAGTTAAGAGCACTTGTTGCTCTTGCAGAGGACCAGGGTTTGGTTCCCAGCACCCACACGGTGGCTAACAACCAGTTGCGTGGGATCCACCAGTTGCACTGGATCAAACACCCTCTTCTGACCTCTGAAGCCACTACACAACATGCATGCATACAATACAGTCATACATATAAAATAAAAAAGTTTTTTTTTGAAAAGATTGACAACTTGTCAGAAAGTGTAGAAGTGAGGAGGTGAACAGACATATTCAAAATATAGGGTACTAAACAACAATCATCTTACATCCAGCTAAACATACCTCAGTGCACCATCAGTCTTAGGGAACGATTTGCGGAAGCCCCCTGCAAACAGTGCAGATACTGATGAGGTAGAAGAAAGCAATGTAGATATTCATTTCCACCTCCACCTCAACTGATTTACAAAGAAATTGTTCAAAATCATATGCATGGCATTATATTGTTGGGCTTATAACACGTGAAAGTGTTTTATACATTCCTAAAAGCAACACAGGAAGAAGTAAATATGAGAAAAGTGATATGAAGCAGGAAACACCACCAAATGGAAAATCATGCCCAGGGAAACAAAGACGAGCACAGGAAGTAGAGGCTAATGGAGAGAAATCTATGGATATATATATGCACTGGTATTTCACAGTTTAGGTTTCAACATGTAAAATTAAATCGAGTATTAGTTATGAGAATGCAAGGCAGGAATGTTTTTAGAAGGAAAATTTTTCATTGAATGTTTGCTAATTTCATACAATATATTTTGATCATATTTAGATCCCCTCCCCTATATTCACCCCTCATATAGTCCCCTCTGATACTGTGGGAGCTAATCTTCAGGGAGGAGGCTTCTAGGTTATTTCCTGCTCGAGTGCTTTGAATCCTGTGTTCAAATTATGTCCTGTCTTTAGCAGTAGGGTCTTACCTTCAAGGTCTGGGTGGCAATCAACGGCTGTTGAAATAGCCTGTGTTATTTGGGAGTCTCTTGGACTACTCTGACAACAACTCAAAGGGAAGTTTCCCTTTTGTTGTGTAACCACACATACGCACTCACTCCCATATGGTGTGATGTGTGTGTATGTGTGTGTGTGTGTGTGTGTGTGTATTGTATGTGCATTTTCCAGTAGCGTTTTGAACTAATACAATTCCCTCTGGATTTCATACCACCCGAGTGTTCTTTCTCTCCTCTCTCTCCCCTGCATAGCCTTCCCTAATCCCTCCCTGGTTAAAGTTGCCACCATTTTTCCCATTTACTCCTTGATAACATCTGTTTCCTACTAGTCCCCTCTTGTGATCCCTCTTCCCCTTTACCCTCATGGTTCTTTTTCATGTTCCTGTCTCCTTTGTTACATCAGCATATATACTCACATATAAGGATTTGGATCAAGGATTCCCAAATGAGAGAGAACATAATCACTTGTTTTTCTGAGTCTGTGCTACTTTACTTAGTGTAACAGCAACTAGTTCAGTTCATTCACCTGCAAATTTCATGATTTCATTTTTCTCTTACCACTGAGGAGAACTCCATTGTGTCAATGCACCACATTTTTATTATCCATTCATCAACTGAGAGACATTTTACATTGTTTCCACTTCTTAGCTATTGTGAACAGAGCAGCAATAAATATGGCTGTGCAAGTATCTCTGTAGTAGGATATGAAGTTCTTTGGTTTACACCCAGGGGTGGTTTAGTCAGATATAAGGTAGACGTATTTTTAATTTTTAAGATTTCTCCTTACTGATTTGAATAGTGGTTACCTCCTGCAAACTTACCAGTGAATGCGGGTTTCCCTTTTCCCAATTCCTTACCAGCATTTGGTGTCATTTGTTCTCTTAATCTTATCCATTCTGACTGCAAATAGATGAAATATTAATGTAATTTTAATTTTCATTTCCCTAATTACTAAGGATGTTGAACCTTTTAAAAGTATTCCTTAGCCCTTTTTATTTCTTCTTTTGAGAACTCTGTTCAGAACCATAGCCCATATTTTAATTGGGTCATTTGTTATCTTGTTTCTTTGTTGAGTTCTTTATGTATACTGGATATTAATCTTTTGTCCGATGCACAGCTGGTAAAGATATTCTCCCACTCTGTGGGCTTGCTCTTCACTAGATTCATTGTTTCCTTTGTTATAGAGAAGCCTTTAGTTTAATGAGGTCCCATTTGTCAACTGTTGATCTTATTCCTGAATGACTGATGTCCGATTAGAAAGTTTTTCCTGCACTTACATCTTGTAGGTGCTGCCTCTGTTTCCTTCTAACAATTCCAGCAGTTCAGGTTTCACATTAAGGTCTTTGATCTGTTTGGAGTTGATTAATGTTCAGGGTGATATATATAGATCTAATTTCATTCTTCTACATGTGGAGATCCGGTTTTGTCAGCACCATTTGTTGAGGATGCTGTCCTTCCTCCAGTTTGTATTTTTGGAACCTTTGTCAAATATGTCATGGCTGAAACTGTAGGCACTTAAGTTTGGCTCTTCTATAGTGTGCCTTTGATAGACATGTCTATTTTCATACCAATTCCATGCTGTTTTCATGAATATAATTCTGTATTATAGTTTTAAATATGGTATTGTCATTCCTCCAGCATTACTCTTTGTGCTCAACATTGCTTGGGCTGTCCAGGGTCTTTTGTGATTCCATATGCATTTAAGACTTTTTCCTATTTTTTGAAGAATGCCATGGGAGTTTTGATTAGATTTTCATTGAATCTATAAATTGCTTATGATTGGATAGTCATTTTCACCACATTAATTCTACCAATCCATGAGCACAGGAGGTCTTTCCATTGCCTGTGACTTCCTCAATCTTTTTCTTCAAAGATTTAAAGTTTTCATTATAGAGATCTTTAATGTCTATGGCTAGATTTATTCCTAGATATTATTTTCTTTGAGGCTATTGTGAATAGGAAAATTTCTGTGATCTCTTTCTCTGCTTAGGTTGATATATAGAAAGATTAGTGACTTCTGTAAATTGATTTTGTATCCTGCCACTTTGCTGAAAGTGATCATTTTTAGCATTTTTCTGGTGGAATTTCCAGGGGGTCTTATGTAATACTATCATATCATCTGTAAATAGGGATAAGTTGATCTATTCTTTTCCAACTAGTACCCCTTTAATTTCCCAAGGCTGGAGGTTTTTTTTTTTTTTGGTTGTTTTGTTTTGTATTGTTTTGTTTGAGACAGGGTCTCCCTGTAGTCACAGCTGAACTGGAAGTTGCTATGTTACCAGGCTGGCCTCGATCTCACAGATCCACCTGCTTCTGCCTGCTGAGTGCTGGGATTAAAGGTGGAAAAGCAGGAAATTTAACAGGTACAGATGTTATATGTACATCGATGTTGCCAGAGGAGAAGGAAGAGAAAGATCACGAGCAGTCATGCTTCCATGTCTCACTGAACAACATCACTATGTGACTGACGGTTGAAAAGTCTTGTCTGTATGTCTCATGGAATCGTGTCACTGTGCAATTGAAGTAGATGCTGGGAAATCACACATGGTAAAGACTGACCAGCAGTTACAAATGCACCAAAGGGTAAAATTGAAAATAAGTTGATATGAGTGGAATAAAGACATAGATCAACATTTAACAATGGAATAGTAACCAGAATACAGCTGTAATTACCTGTATTTAAAAATGAAAAAAAAGCTTCAAATCTATAACCCAATCTTTTTCTTTAAGAACTGCAGAAAGAACGGCACATCAAGCATAAAGGAATCACGGGGAAAACAGCAGTGAAAGAATTAGCGAAGTGGAGAACAAAGAGTAACGACAAAATCACCAAATCCAAAATGTGGTTCTCTCAAACTTTGAAAAATTTAACAAAACTAAGAAACCTTTAGGTAGACGGAACAAATAGCAACCATAAAAACTTCTACACGGCCAAAACGAACAGAACAAAACAAGACAGAAAACAAAGAAAGTCTAGGCCTAAACTGTAAAAATCACTGGTGGAAATGGAGGTAAAATTATGAATTATATTACCACAAGGAACACTTTGAATGAATCATAGTAATAAATTTAGTCAATTTAAATGAAATAGATCAACTATTTCATAGAAACTACCAATCAAACCTGATTAGAAAGGCAATATTTGAACATATTTATAAAAAATCAATAACCTCAATAATTAAACATCTTCTCACAAAGAAAATCCAGGACCAAGCTCTTTTATTGGCACAAGAATTAATTTGTGCCAATTGTTCACAAGTTATCCAAAAAAATAAAAGAGGGGTGAACATTTACTGACTAATTCTGAGGCTATTATGACTTGACAAAAAAAAAATCCAGCGATGTTGTACTAAAACAGTACATCAATGAACGCACTGGCATGCATTGTTTACTGATGAGTCTACATTTTGAGAAATGTGTCTTTATGTGATAGTCATGCAAGAAGACTGACACCACACAAACAAAGATGTTTACATCATTTAGTCAGGTAGCTTATGTTAAGGATGCCTGTACTCAATATCTTCTCATAAGGCATATGACTGTAGAGTCAAAATACTAAGCAAAGTACCAGTAAACACATTCAGCAATACACAGACAGAAAGAATTATACATCATAACTGAGGAAAATTTGTCCCCATTATGCAAAACTGGTTGAACAGCTGAAAATTAGTATCATATACAAATTCAAGAGAAAATATGAAGGCCGATCAAACAAATAGATGATATCAGTTAATAAATCCACTACACTTTCATGACAAATACACTCAACTAAGGAGGAATGGAGAGGGGTGTAGCAGGAGGCCTCCAAAGATGGTGTGGACCCAGCGCCCTGGGATTCAGTGAGAATTCACTTCACTTCTTGGTCCACAAATAGCCCGCCAAAAGGAGCCCACGCCTCAGTACCCTGCTTGCAAACCCAGTGAGTGCTGACAGACTGCATGGCGTGGACTAAAGGGACTTGGGGCCGGAGAAAAGGGAAATATAATGCCTGCCCCCTCCTGCATTAAACGAGGCTGCAGCACCTCTCCTATGGGATTCAGTGAGAATTCACTTCACTTCTTGGTCCACAAATAGCCCGCCAAAAGGAGCCCACGCCTCAGTACCCTGCTTGCAAACCCAGTGAGTGCTGACAGACTGCATGGCGTGGACTAAAGGGACTTGGGGCCGGAGAAAAGGGAAATATAATGCCTGCCCCCTCCTGCATTAAACGAGGCTGCAGCACCTCTCCTAGTGCTTGCTTCTACCCGAGTCCCGGGGTGTCTCTTCCCCCCCCCCCGAATCGGCAGGGGACCTGATCAAGGTTAGGGTCTTCACAGCTGGCCTGAAGGAGAACCCGCAATGGAGGGGCTTCCTTGATGATCTATGTCTATTGAAACCACTCACTAAAATGTTTAATGAAAGAAGATTGAATACTCCCCATGAGGAGTAAAACAAGAATGCTTGCAGTGGACATTTACATTCAGTGTTGACCTAGAGGTTCCAGCTAGGGGAAGTGGAAAAACAGATGAAATGAAATATACCTAGAAGTGTGAAGAAGTGGACCTATCTCTATTTTCAGAGAATGCATTCATATATATAAAACCATCCAAAGCAATCATAAGAACTAAAATAATACACAAGCTCAGCAAAGTTAAAGACTATAGGATGCAAATATAAAAGATAATTGTACTTTTGTAAGCAACAATAAATAATTTAAAATTAAATTAAGAAACTTTTCCAGGAGATGGTGTTATATATATAGCTCCGTGGTAGAGTAGATGCTTAGGATTGAAAAGGCCCTGGGTTTAGTCTCTAACACCAAGAGAAAAATAGGCAATTCCATTTACAATAGTTTCAAAAAGAACTAAAATACTTAGCAATATATATATATAAATCAAACAAAAGAAATGTAAAACACAGACTGACAATAAAAAAGATACTTTAAATAAAAACAATAAAGAAGAGATTAATGGGAAGGTGGCCTATTTCCAGGAACCAGAAAACTCATTGCTGTTTGAATGGCAATTTTTACAAACTGATGTGCAAATACAATGCCGTCACAGTGAAAATTCCAGGGGACTATTTTCCAGATGTAGCTCATCTGATTATAGAACTCATGTGGTTTTTCTAAGGACTCTGAGGAGCCAAAGTGTTCTTAAAATCTTCATTTTAAGCAATTCACACCCACTAGGATGGTAATAATAAAGCAAAAATAAAGTTTGGTGAAACAGTGTAGAAAATGGATGAATGGGATTATCTTTTGCTGGTAGGAATATAAAATGGTACAGTTACTTTGCAGAAACTGGAAGCTACTTAGAATGTTAAACTCTGTTAAAATATAATCTAGCCATTCTGCCACTGGGAGGTATTAAAGAGAAATCATAGCATATTTTTATATAATAAACTTTACATGACTATTCAGGGCAATATTGTAATAATAAAAATTAAATGGTAGAAATGAACTAGTATCATATAACTCATGGGATAAGTAAAATATGATTTAGCCATACAATGGAATATAATTTGGTGATGAAATGTGATGTCAAACCATGTGCAGGTCTGGCAAAGAGTGTGCTGGGAAAAGAAAAATTAAAAATGAAGGACATAAATTACATGATTTCATTTATTCCAAATGTCCAAAATAAGAAACTTATAAAAGGTAAAAAGCATCTTCATTTCTAAGGATTGGGCAAGCCAGGAATTTGAAGGATGGGTGCTGGTGGGGATGGATTTTGTTTTACAGATGTTGGAAAAATTGTAGTGCAATTTGAACAAATCTGTGAATATAATAAGAACAACTGCAGTTTATACTTTACATGCAAGAACTGTATCATGTTGATCAGTATCTGTAAGCAGTGCAACCCATCAGTTCCAAGTGGACCCTTCAGTACAAGTAACTGGCTAAACGTAATATGTTTTGTTTGTAACATTAGAATTGCCCTTAAACTTGGGGTTAGAGATTATGTCTTAGTTGACATTCAGATCTTTTTAAGTCAATAAATGAATTGCACAGGCTTCCCTATATTTACCTGTGGTCACATGTGATGGACAGCAAGCGCAGTGGCTTCTGATGCTCTCTCCTTGCTGTCCATATTCTTAGTTTTCCTACTGCTGAGTATGGGATGGAGCTAGCGACCAGCTCCTCACAAGTGTATGGCAAAAGTGGTAGGGATCGCTTCTGATGGTAGATTGCAGATCTCTCATTTCCTCTTGCAGAGCTCCATCCTGTTATGCTGTGATCTATCTCTGCAATAGCTTATATGGCCATAAATTCAAGGCAGATCTAGACAACAGGTGTTGGAAAGTGATGCCTTCATCAGTCTCCTACTTTGTGAGGAACTGAATCTTCTCAACAAAAATGAGTTCAGCAACAGGTTTACCCTGCAAGTGAGCCTCATGATCACTTCCACCTCAGTTGATATCTGATACTAAGACTGAAGATTCGTAAGAGCTTGCGATCGAAATTGCAGCTTCCTGTTAAGTGACATCGTTCTGACCTACAAAACCAGCTGCAAAGTGAATGTGTGCTTTACATCTTTGCATTGTGGGTAGTTCTAGATATCTAGTGTGCTCCGTTTCTGAATGAATAGACAAGAATATTTGTACTAAACAGGCATGTACTTCTAAGGAACTCCTGCAGTTATCAAAAATGTTTATTTAACTATTTTTTGTCACCAGAACACAACATAAAATCTTCCTTATTAGCAAAATTTTAAGTGTGCAATGTATTAAAAATTGTTGAATATAAAGAAACAATTTTATATGGCATAATTTCTAGAGGTGGTACTTTTGCTCATCTAAAATGCTATCCCTCTTTCTCAGCAATTTCCCATTTTACCTTGCAGTTTCCAACAAGCACCATCCCAGCCTGGTTCGTTGAGTCTGACTACTGTAGATACCTGTGTAGGGGCTGTATGCAGGATTTGTCTTTCTCTGACTGGCTTATTTAACAAAGCACAATGCCCTCACAGGTCCTGTTGTCACACATTGCTCACTTTCTCCTTTATGCCTGGAGGCTTCAGATTGTTTAACTATTATTATTTGACCTAAATCATTCATGTGCATGGATGTATCCTCTCTTCTGAATGTGAAATAACCTTTCTTAATCAGTATTGATTCTCTAAGATGCATTCTTTGGTTCATTGTCAGTGGTGATTAAATAACTAATGAATCTGATCATAGTTTTATTTCAAATATTTTTGTATTTTCCAAATTTCTTAACTTAGATTGTCATTTACAATTATCATTTAAATAATCATTTCTTTCTCTTTGTGAAAAAAGCTTTTATCTCATTTTTAATTATGTGTGTATCCATATGTAGTAATATGCATATGCATGCAGGTGCCTGTGGATGTCAAAGGTGTCAGAGCCCTCTGGCCCTTTAGTATGTGAGCTGCCTAACATGGGTACTGGGAAGTGAACTTGGGTCCTCTGCAGAGAGCAGGATGTGCTTTTAACAGATGAGCTTCTCTCCAGTCCCAGACAGTAATTCTTTCTGAACATTCAGGAATCTGTCAAATTTTTCCTGTCTCCCTAAAGGGATCCACACTCTGATCCCCAGAGGCTGTGCATGCGTTATCCTTCATGGCAGGAGAGACTTAGCAAGCATGAGGAAGTAGATCCTGAGATGGAAACATCACCCTGAATTTGGGTGGGTACAACCCCATTATATGAGGGTGACAGGAGGGGGCATGCAAAAGAAAACACGGCAAAAACACAGGTAAGGGGGCATGGCTGAAAGCCTAAGGATGTGGTCAGTGTCCAGAACATGGGAGAGGCAAGATGGATTTTCCTGTGAGGCTCATTAGAATGTCTGACCTCCAGAACTGTGTGTCAGTTTGCATCGTCTAAGCCACTACAATTGTGACAATTATTATGTCACATGAAATCAATACACCTTATTTTTTCTACTCTGGAGAATGTGAGACCTAATCTGGGCCTTTTTTGTTTTAACTAAGATTTTGCAATATTCATATAATATAATTTGATGGTGTTTCAATCCCCTCCCCTATCCAGATCTCCTCTTACTTTCCCTCACCAAATTTAATGTTCCTCTCTCCCAGATTCCTCTCTCTTATATATATATCCTTCAGTGTGGGTCCATCCACTGAAGCCTGGTCAGCTTACTAGGAGTCCCATACTTGAAAGAGACTGTTTCTCCTTACCCAACAGCCATCAGTTGCAAAGTGTTCCTTAGGTTGGGTTAAGGTTTCTTACCCACTTCCCATGTCTATGCTGGGATTTTGTCTGGTTTGAACTTTTATGGGACTTGTGCATGCTGTCACCATTGCTATGACTTCAGATAGTAATTGATCAGCTGTCTGGAAAAATTTAAATTAATTAATTAATTAATACTATTCCTGTACTTAGTTCAGGATATTTTAGCGAACGTGCACACATACTATCAGAATGAGGGTTCCTTCTCCTTAAACTTCCAAGTTAATTTTTTTCCGTTTTTTAAAGTATTTTTTATTATTATTTATTTATTTATTTATATTTATTTATTTATTATTGTGTGCGGGCCAGTGTGCTAACATGCATGTGCTATAGCAAGTGTGTGGAAGTTAAAGAACTATTTTTAGGGAATCTATTCTTCCCTTTCATCATATGACATTGAATTCAGCTCCTCAGACTTGGAAACAAATGCCTTTGTCCTCTGAGCTTTCTCATATACCATAATCATCACTTTTTGACAATTTAGAAATTTTGAAGTATGCAAGGCAGCATGTTCCACAGTCTAGTGAATATACACTTAGCATAACCTGGCAGGAGCTCTCTCTTTCACTGCAATGTGCCAATATTCCCATACTCATTCCATAATTTCTTTTAAACCTGAAGCGTATGTCTTCCAGTGTGTGGATTATAGGTGCACAGCCTGTCTAGCTGTCTACAAGGGTGCTGGGGATCCAAACTCAGGTCTTCATATTTCAAAAATCTGTGGAACTTTTTAACAGTGGAACTTAAAAACCTTTAATTTCAGGAATCTTCATTTACTTAGTAAAACTAAGATACTTTATTGGTAAATGAAATTGAAATTTTTTCATCATTATGGAAAATGTCCTCTTTCCTTCAGGACATTTTCTGATATAATCAGTGAACTGAAAAGCCCCACTGCTTGGAAACTTTAATGAGTGTGCACACAAAACTCAAAACAACAAAACACTTTTTCCTACAAGCCTACTGTGGAATGAAAATAAACAATTGGGGTTTATGCTCCAGGCAGTCTTTTTCTGTGACTGAAATAGAAATGCAGGTTAAATCAGGAGTGACTTTTGGTAACTTCTTCATTAGTTGCTCTCATGACGCCCAGTGTTTCTGGCTCCCTTCAGCCTTTGTTGTCACCTTTGAAGCTTCATTTCAGTTTATCGACATGCTCAAGCACTTGAATGCCAGCAATTGTCTATGATTTATTATTGGAAAAGAATTTAGAAACATTTTTCTCCACTCTACTATGATACCGAGTAAAGTCTATTGCAGCTTCCATGTCTTGACTTACTCTGCCTATCAATAGACTAATATTCTTCAAACAAATGTACATACACACCCACATAATATGCATACACAGATGAATTAAACAACGTCAATGCTGTTTATAAGTAAAGCCTCTTACAAAATGATAAAAGGCTAAAGAAAACAATCTTACAATGTTCTCTTGATTTTTAAACATGTTCCAAAAAATAAATAAATAAATAAATAACTATGCAGGTAGAATTAAAGGGAGATTTCACAAATATGGCCAGAATGATTGCCTGGGTTTTGGAAAAACATTTCTCTTTCTCAAAATAATTTTTTGGTTGATGGATTTTTATTTTTATTTTTATATGTACAAGTGTTTTGTTTGAACATAGATACGCCCATGTGTGCAGTGCTCACAGAGGCCAGAAGAAGGCATCAGACCCTTGGAATTGGAGTTACAGATGGTTGTTAGCAAGAGCATCCAGTGCTCTTAACCACTGAACCATCTCTCCAGCCCCCAAAAATTATATCTAAAGATATCAATATCAAGCCTTTTCTGTGTCATTTGAATACTTTTTAGAAATGTCAAGAGAACAACTGTGCATTTGAAACTGACAAACTGACAATCCCTCTGTCACACATGGTCCTACCAAGAAATAATTAGTAATGTCAGGATAGACTTTTTGTTTTTACAGAAGGATTTAGGCACTTCGGTCTTTATGCATATAAATGCTCATTTACTTAGAAAATTTCTTTCCATAATTGCTTCATTTGCAGCCAGATGAGTATTTCAAGATACTCTTTCCAAATTTTGGGCTGATGTTGTCAGCACTCACAGACTTTTGAGGCTGGATTTATCAGTGGCATTATCTGGTTCAGTGCTTGTCTTTGGCAGACGAGCTGATGTAAATTAATTATCTAAAGAAAATTTGTAGAGCAGAGAATGAAAAGCACAGTCATTAGCATTTCAGGAGAGGAAAGTGAGGCATGAAGATGTTAACTAAGTTGCCAGCTTTATTAGAGCTTGTTACAGAAGTTGGGACTAGTATTAACTTGCCAAAATTTCATTTGGTGCTTTCCACTGTTCTCTGCCATCTTGGTACTGTTGATGGTTTTAAAGTGTCACCTGGACGTGGAAAGACAATTTGATAAAAAGTAAATGTTTCTTGACTTTCTGGATCTCACAGATAATGTCAAGCTATGTTGATGCCTGGGAAGGTGGGGCTTTTAATGTCATGACTTGATACCTCTAGGGTTTTATGGAACTGAACTCCAGAAAGAAAAGGACAAAACCACTTCAATGTGTGTTTTAACAAACTTCACATTAGTTGTAATATTTTGACTATGCAACACATAAGATCTTTTTTAAACAAAATGTATTTATAGTTTTAAGTCTAGCTTCCAGCTTCACTGACTAAACAAATGTAGTTGTTCTGAATGGAACCTAAATTGCTTTCAACATTTCATTACAAAGGAATTATATTTGAATCTTTTCCAGCGCTCTCACCATAGCTTTTAAAAAAGAAATTATCCAAACAGGTGAAATCAGCCATTATGAAATATAACCTACAAACCTCGAGAGTCACACTGGAGAACAGTACTGGAGCAGGGAGATTTAAGTCAAGTGATAAACTTGTTTGATTCTCGAAGTACTCACGCTAACAATGTTTAGCACACTTACTTTTGAGTACAGGAAATTTACTTCAGTTTATAATGCTCTTTAACAGTACAGAATTTATTAGCTATCCCCTGAAGATTAAATGAAGTTCAGTCTCATAAATCCATATTTAATATATGTGTACAGCTATTTAAAACAGGATATAACTGCATTATAGTCTATATTTAAAGGACACAATTAGCTAAGCAATATCTATTTGAAGGTTTACTACTCAATGCTCAGGTATGCATCTACAGAGCAGTCCTACATGGTGGGTCTTTCTACACTGCTCATTTTTACATGTGGAAAACCATTACAGAGGATTAAAGTGATTGCACAGCATCAAACAGTCACTGACAGAAGGTCAAAGTTCAGTTAAAATATATTGGTGCCTGAGACTATGAACTTACTGGTTTTTGTGTTGTCCATACTTGCAAGTCTATGTGCAAGTCTGAGCTGGAAATTTAAAAATGAAAGTAAAGTGATCGTTTAAAATAAAAACTATATATAATTTTATAAGATACCAGAGTATACATTTGAGGGCTATGCTTCCAAATATGACCTTAAAAACAATGAGACAGTACAAATGAATTGTAGGCATTTATGATGGGACTCCTAAATGGATGTACAGAATTTTGAGGGGATTCTAGTATTCTGAGATAATATGTCCCATGATGCAAACACAAAAATATTCCCTTGAGGATTTGGGGATGGGGCAAGATTTCTATCTTTCATACATTTCCGGAAAAATGAATTATTCCCAGTTGATGCTTCAGACCACAGTGTGAATAGATTGATAGCATCTCTTTGCTGCTGTGTATCCATTCTGGACCAGTATGGGTCAGAAAAGGAAAATTCTTTCTGTTCCTCATTTCTTTCCCATGTCCTACTGGATGTACTATTTCAATAATGAAAGTGTATGGCCTGAATTGGAAGAACAGTTTCCGGAGAACTGAGAAGGAAGACTTCAGAGAGCAGATTGGGCTCACTCTTAGTTTTAAATGACTCCAAGAGCCAAGTTATCTTTATTCAGGTACCGATACATTGTTGCATCTCTGACACAAGAGGCAACTGTACTGTGTATGGTATAGAATAAGAACGAATGAGTTTTCATTTTTATAGATGCTAGAATAATCCTTCATTGAGACATCAACTTCCTGAAAATGACTTTAAACAATACACTGCTATATATCAGTGTGTGTAGAACTCATATATTATGTATCTTATATATGTAAGAGTATTCAGATATATGCTCATTCACATCTTAACTATACATATATGCTCGGACCTGAAACAGGGTATCATAAAACAACATGTGTCTTTAATACATGAAGTATAATTTGATATTTGCTTTCATTCTGTTTCTATGAGATTCAGATTAATAAATTGTTTACCATATACTATTAATCACAGTACACAATAGAGAAGCACCACAGTAAAATTTGCTCACCAGGGCAAATTCCTTGTTCAGAATCATCTGCTCAACTAAAGATGACTCGTTGTGGAAGAGGTGGGGCTGCATGTGGCTCCACATGTGGGGAAACCACCAGAACTCATCCACGGACCTAAGCAGAAGGTCATCTCCTTCGTCCTCCTCTTCAGTCCCTATGAAACATCAAGGGAAAGTGGCTTCAATGGAGGTCTTTTACTGGCATAAAGGTTAGTTTTGTAAGCTTCATTTAATCCTTCACGCTGCTTTCTGAATCAGAAGAGAACAAATAACCTCAGGGGAAAGGGGGTTTGGGACCTGGGTGGTGGGTGCTGTAATCCTAGATGAAGTTTAGGACTATTCATTATGAAACTGTTTAGAATTGCTAGCACACAATGGTAATAAGCAATAAATATATTTTTAAATTTTATCAACAGGTGAGTTATCAAATTATTCCCTGCTGTACACAGAAAACTTGATCAGGGGGTGCTAACTCACTTTTTTATATAAACTTTTTCTTGTGTATGTCTAAAGCTGAATTGCTAATTTGGTGAATTTTATTACATTTTTTTTTCTGATTATAAAGTATCATATATTTATTGAAGAAATGTGGAAAATAAAAGCAATCTAGAAAGGTAAATAAAAATAAAACAACCTACAAATTCATCTTCTAGGTCAAACCAGTGGAAAAAAACTAGTTTTGCATTTTTCTTTAAAATCTTTTAATACATTTAAAGAAAAACAGCTGAGCACTTACTCTGTATGTAGTTTTGCTTCATTACATTTTAAATTAATGTTATGCACATGCAATTTCCATTTTAATACTTCTTAAAAGTTTAACATTGAAAATCATAATTATTTCTAAAAGAAAGCTGACTTTAGAATCTGAAGCTAGTATGTCTTATCAAAAAGCAAATGGTCTGGAGCTGGAGAGATGGCTCAGCGGTTAAGAACACTGGTTGTTCTTGCAGACGACCCAGGTTCGTATCCCAGCACCCACATGGCAGCTAACAACTGTCCGTAACTCCAGTTCCAGGGGATCCAACGGCCTCTTCTGTCCTCCACAGGCATTGTACAACACAGGTACACTTACCTACAGGCAGGCAATACACACATATACATAAAATAAAAATAATAATTATTTTTTTTAAAAGGAAATGGTTGTCATGTGAAACAGGAAACACTGTAATCTTGTCATTAAAAGCAACAGGAGCCAGTCATGGTGGCACACACCTGTAGTCCCAGCACTTGGGAGGCAGAGGCAGGTGGATCTCTGTGAGTTCAAGGCCAGCCTGGTCTACATAGTGAGTTCCAGGACAGCTGGGGCTACAGGGAGACCCTGTCTCAAAAAGACAAAACACAAACAAACAACAAACAAACAAAAAAAACTATTTCACTGTTTCTAAGAGAATTAATCAATCACACTGTAGCCACTCAGGAATATTTACACTTTATAAAGTTAAATATATTTTATACAATTTTGTAATATTCAGCCTAACTGTAAAATGTTCTGAAATTAATCATGTAGTAAGCAGTTGTTCCATGCTCTTGAAATAATAAACTATGTAAATAAACTAACAAGTTCTGATTTCTACTATATTTGTTTAGTTTATTCTTTCATAGCACAATATGATTTACAGATTGGTCTTTGATTTTATATGTTTTCACTTAAATTAGGGGATTACATATTAACATTATTTTAAAGATTTTCTTAAAATGTTCCATTTGTGTGTTCTCTGAAAAACTTCCTCAGTCATGGACAGAATGCTGTGAAAGGGTAATGTATGCATTTGGATTCAGTACCTGGATCTAAGTTGTTACTTTCTTGCTTAATTAACTTAAAATAAGTCTTAAGTAAGTAAACTTCTCTGAATCTCAGTTTTCTGGTTTAAAACGATGAAATAAATACGTTTGCAATAAGGGCTTCATACAGTCAATGAGGTCAATCTATTAATGCCCTACATGCTCTGACTGCCAGGTACCAACGGTAGTAATTATTAGGATCTCCTAAAATCTAGTACCAAATGATTTCTTAATTGTTGTGTTTGCAATTTACCTTTTTACACATTCTTAAAAATTTAACCTGCATAAGATTATGCATTTTAAAGTCGGGCATTGAATCTTATTAACTTGCAGTGTAACATACAATTTTTCTGGAGCACTGAGTAAATGAATAATTCAATTCTGTCTTTCTTAAAATAGTCAATGAGCCTTAGCAGCACACTACTACACAGAATAAAGAAAGAGGAGTTTGGAAAATTATGAATTCCTATGAACAAAGTGGGCAGACAGTGTTCTCTATGTTCATAAAGGTTTGCTGAACTGCTGGATCACAGTCTACCAATTACTGACTTTTGTTAGTGTATTGGGAATATAAAATGTTGAAATCTAAACTAATTATTGTTTACCATTTCCACTGACGAAATTTCTGTTTATCCCTTCCATGGATGAAATGTTTATGTCACTGATGTTTCTCCTGGTCATAATTAAGCAGACTGGGCCATAGATTAGAAAAGGTACTTGTATCATCTATGAGGAAGAATTGCTAGCTGTCTCCCCCTCCTGGAATTAGTCTACTGTTCTCTGAATAGAGAATGTTTGGAAATGCTTTTATTTCCTTTTGGCTCCACTGATCATTGTTGTGAGTGGCAGGAGGTATGTAGTGCATACTGGATGAGGAAGGTCAGTCACTCAGTTTAAAGAAAAGTTATAGACTACTGATACAAACAGATGATGATTGATAATAAAAAATAGTGATTTTTATCAGAGATTATGCTAATTTACAAACACTCTTCACCAGTTTGAGAGTAACATTTAGGCTTTTTAAAAACAAAACAAAACAAACACCATAGGTTACTTTTTGCCACATTTCTCTTCTTTTAAGCTGGTCATAAAATTCAGAGCCACATGAGGCTGACCCTTGACATGCTATACCTTAGCGAAAAATATGAAACCAAATCATGCTCAGGGAACACAACAGAGCATTTCAAATGACTTCAGACCTAACTCAATGAAAATGCTGCATTTTGATAGTCAAAACACATACTTTTTCATACTTAAGTATGATTAAGTTATGATCCAAAATGCTATCTGTAGCTAGTGTATGACCACATTAATACTAGTTTCAAATATCAAATAAGCTCTGCTCCAATTAAGCCTTTTACTTCTAACCTAAGTCAGAATCATGTCTAAATCATTATTAATAAAAACTAAAGTACAGCTGGCTGTTGTGGTACGTGCCTTTAATCTCAGGATTTGGGAGGCAGAAGGACGCAGATCTCTGTGAGCTCTATACCAGCCTAGTCTACATAGTGAGTTTAAGCCAGCCAGGGTTACAAAGTGAAATCATGTCTCAATGAATAAACACATAGACATATTTCACTCTTCTTTTAAAATTCTGCTTTTTTATCTCCCCTCCTTCCTAGAAGACAGGAATTTAGAGTGATGCATAAGGTGAGATACTCTCCTGTCGGATTTCAGGATCATTATTCTGAGATAATGATATGCATCTAAAGTTCTTTAAATCTGTCAGCATATTTTTTCCTTTGCTGAGAATGGCACCATGCACAGCAGAGAGGGGCTCTACCTGTTGAGCTGCAACCCTGACACCAAATAAACAATATTTTTAGTGAGAGTTGGACAATATGTTAACATCCTTAATGATTCCATTGACTGTTTTAATATCTTCTGCATAGAATACATGAAGTATTCTAATTTGCAAATATGAATAATGTGTTTCCTATTTTTCTTTCTAGCTAGAACTTGGCATGGTTTCATATAGTTGGGTATATAATCAACTTATTATAATATTATGCTAAATAAAATAAAAAAATTTGTTCAAAGATATCCGCTATTCCACTATTGGAAAAATAGATATACATAAATGATATGTGGACATTTATTCTCATATAAAGTACTTTAAAATTATTAATTTAAAGCACATACAGAGCACTTACAGCATGCTAGGCACCACTGTGTACATAAGAGGCAACACTATATCATTTCCATTTTGGAGATGGAGAAACTGAGACACAGAAAGATTAACTTGCTCATTTCTATTTATGTAGTTGGTAAAATATTACAGCCTGGATTTCAACACAAGCAATCTGTTTCTAATGTCTAGTCTTTGAATCCACACTTTATATAGAAAAATAAACAACACACACACACACAGAGACACACAGACACACACACACAGGCACACACACACATTGAATAATAACCAAAGGAGAAAAAAGGTATGAATTCTTCTCATCATCTTTGAAATCAATAACTGGTTTTATAAAGTACACTTTTTGGATAAAGTTGACATCCTGGGAAAGCAATGTTAACCTAATTTGCAAACATTATTTATGAATTAATGACTGGCCATGTCTCATACACTATAAAATACTAAGAGCAGCAAAGATTCTCACTAGAAATCACATATGATGAAAAATAAAATTCATAGCATTGTTTCCCGGAAGACATCCCCACAGCATTGTTTCCATCCATCTGAGTTTCTATTGTGCAGTTTCAATCAAGATGTAGACATTTCCAGACTAAGATATTTCATCCTAAATTCCACACTTCCATTATTTTTTTCTTTTTAATCAGCACTATGTCATTCCTTTTTCAATCTGCCACCTATGGATAAATGACATTTTAGGGAAGGCTTAGTAATATGCCATTTGGGGGTGAGATTGTTTTTAGCATGTGAAGGACAGAGAAGGTGAACAGGAAAGAACACAGGAGAAATGTGAATAAATGAAGCAGTCTAACACATGCAGAATCAATCATTATTACACTGGACATATGTGATTAAGTGTCTTCAAAACAATGAGCCTCATCAATCAGCATCCTTTATGCACTGGGAAATCAAATCATCTTGGGAGAGAACAGACAAGGCCACCTCCTCAGAGTTACACATCAGAGCCAAGCGCCCACAGCAGGAATGATCTTCCGTGGCCTGCAAACTTCTATAATGTTAAATATTCATATACGAATGTGATTAGACTAGGGTGAGGCATGCATTTCAGACAGAGGGCAAAAAATGTGTAATTCAATTCTATGAAAACTTCATAGCTTAAATATATTAATAAGAGTTCAACATACTATGTTATACCCTCGAGAAATGCTGTGAGCTTTTCAATGCTCCTTCAGACAAAATAACACAGAAGTTAAAGTTATATATTTGTATTTTTTGAAATATTTTATCTATTTATTTTTATTTTATGTGTATGAGTATATTACCTGCATGTATTTAAGTGTACCTGTACTGTGTGCAATGCCCATGGCAGTCAAAAGAGGGCATCAGATTCCCCTGGGACTGGAATTACAGGCAATTGTTAGCCACCATGTGGGTGCTGGGAATTGAACGCAGGTCCTCTGCAAGAGCAGCCCATGCTCTTAACCACTGAGCCATCTCTCCAGCCCCATATTTGTATTAAGGAAATAAAATCACTAAGATTTGTGCCTTTACACATATGTCTTATTTACCAAATGGGCTATAACATAGCACAACAATGTTGGGTGTTTCTTCCATCATTTTTGCTAGAGTACTTCCAATTTAGAGTCAATAAACTCTATTTAAGAGATATAATTAAAATATATCTTTCAGGAGCTATTTAAATTTTTTTTTATTATTTTTATTTTATATGTGTGCATGTATTGCCTGCATGTAAGTAAGTTCACCCGTGTCATGCAATGCCCACGGAGGACAGAAGAGGATGTCAGATCCCTTGGAACTGGAGTTATGGACAGTTATTAACTGCCATGTGGGTGCAGGGATTTGAACCTGGGTCTTCTGCAAGAACAGTGTTCTTAAATGCTGAGCCATCTCTCCAGCCCCTTAATTAACTTTTGTAGAAATATTTACATGCAGTATTCTGCTTATGTTCTAGTGGGCATTGTACCCATGCCCAGGATTATAAAGAAGAAATAGGAATTGTTGTAACCTTTATCAACATTAACTCTGCACATGTCTGGAAGGTTTAGTATGTCTGTGTATGAAAAGTAAATAAAATTGACATAGTTATCCAGATATATTTCAGGCAAAATTGTGGCTTTGCTTATACTATGAAGTTATTTAAGACAAAATCGTACTTTTTGTGTATGAACTCCAAATAGTTATAATTTCCCCCTGTATTACAGCCATCACAGTTACCTGGTTTGTAATTTCATAGAGCTTCTTTGGAATGAATTCACTTAAGGGGCTTTTGAAGATGACAAAATCATTTCTGTTTAAAAAATTGCAAGCTGGAATTGAATTATTTGAACAGATATGATGACCCAGTGTCTCTGAAAAATGTATTCTTAAAAACTGCAACCATAGCCGGGCATGGTAGTCCACGCCTTTAATCCGAGCACTCAGGAGGCAGAGGCAGGCTGATCTCTGTGAGTTCAAGGCCAGCCTGATCTACATAGTAAGTACCAGGACAGCTGGGGTACAGGGAGACCCTGTCTCAAAAAGACCAAAAAAAAAAAAACAAAAAAAAAAAAAAAAAAAACAAAACAAAAAAACCCTGCAATCATTTGGTTTATCAACTGGTCTAAATACAAATATCCCTTCTATTACTTTAAACAGATTTATATGTTTCAAAGTATGTTAAACCAAAGCGTAAGAATAAAAGCAGTAGGACATTGTTACTTCAGTATTCTAATGAAGCATGCTGGGCTTTAACATTCCAGAGTCTCCTACAGTAAACAAGCAGCACTTATGGTAATTACAGGCTACCTCTGCATGGGATATTTTTATTGAGTTAGTAAGCTGCTTAAGTGCATAGAGATGACTGAATTATTTCCTCAAAGATGCTGTCAATCAAACAGCTTACAATACTATATAAAGCATTTAGCTCACAGTCTAAATGCAGATCTTGGGTGTCCTTTTAGCATAGACTATAACATGTAGCTTACTGTTTTTCTGTCAGTGCAAGGCAATAAATTTGGTAAACATAGTTCTCTGTATACTAATGTGACATAGTACAATGTTAATACTCTGAAAATATATGCAAAAATCTGGATACAAATGTATAAAGAATCAAGAAATAAGAGAAAATAGTGTAAATGCCATAAAATAAACTTCCTTCTGAGAATTTGTTGAAGGGCTGAAACTAAACAGATGAATAACGACTGGATAGAGCTGGAAAAAAAATGCATGCTGGAGTGTGGGAATTTTAATGGATATCAGACTTAATTAGTAGTAATATTATTAGAGAATAAGTCTTCAAAGGAAAGCAAATTAAGAAGGCAAACATTAGGGTGGATTACATTTCTCTGAGTGTATAAAATTCATCCCTCATCACCAAATGTTTTCTGAAGGAAAAATACTGTACACAAAGCTGTCTCCCACTTTGGTTACTTGATGGTTTAAAGTCCTGCCTGTCGCCATATGTCCTAGCCCTGCTTCTTCACCATCGTTCCTACCAATGCACACATTCCCACTGCAGACAAATCATGCGTAGACGTTGTTGGAACAATGAGGATGTTTCTTCTGATAGTGTTGAAGAAGTCAGTACTCTTCCTCTTCTGCCGGGATCTTAAGAGTTTTTGCCAAAGTAAACAAGTTTTGCTGATTTTGGATTTGGCTACTCAAATAGTGCACCCAAGTTAATTTCCCATAGCCAACATGGTCACTCTACTTTTACTTATGGGAGCATTTAGAATCCAATCTCCTATTTGTGTGTAGCTGCCCGAGAACACAAAGCTCCTTCTTACCTGTGTGGTAAAACTTCCCTGAAAATCCAAGGTTGAAGGTAAAATTTGCAACCTGAGTGCGCAGTAAATTTTGAGTCTCTAGTAATGCCTGAAATAAATAAGAAATTAACATGATTTTAGAAAAATAAATATGAAGCTTTGGGATGCTTCTTTTGCAAACGTGTGCATGACAGAAACAAAAATGAGCTTTGCTGTGGCTGTTTCTGATGGGCAGTGCTTGCGCATTCACATTTTAGCTGTTGTAATTATTCTGCATGTTATTGAAGGTCACCAAACTGAAACAGTTAAATCCTAAGCACATTATGCTTTGCCGAGAGCCAGTTCTTCAACTGCACAACCTTGAAATCATTTTTCATTTTATTTGAGACATTTCTCGAATTTCAGATTATTATATTTCCTTTCCTTGGGGAAAATATTTTTTCAGAATTGTTGGTATAGAGAAGTCCTGTATATGTTACTAAGGAATAGGATGAACTTTTATTTGAACTATAATTGTTATTTAACTGTGTTTCCTCTCTAATAAATTGTAAGGCAAAATTATTGATCTAAAAGCTTGATTTTTTTTTTTACTTTACAAACTAATGTGCAATGTATATTTTATAAGTTATTGCTTGCAGATCTGAAAAAGAAAAACATGTAGGAATATGTTAGCAGTTCCACAAAGAAATATTTTCAGCATAGAAAATATTTCCCTTAAATTTCAGATTTATATTTGTACTATTAAAACTTCTGATTTATAGACAGGATAAAAACACATTGATACAAATCAGTTTTAATTACTAATATAAATAGTCTACCAGTCTTCCAGTAATATCCTCCTATCATAAACTATGCTATACAGTTCAGAATTCCTTCATGTTCTTGTTTGAGTATTGGTTAATTATTGATTTATTGACTCATTGTGTTTTTCCACCTGTAAATGGATTTTATAAGAGGAATTTTTCTAACGGAAAAACTGGAGCTACTAACACCTTTGCATATTGACTACTGTCATACATCTGTGAAGGTGAATAAGGGGTCACAGTTTAGATTATTTCTTTGGCATTAGTCCTGATAGCTAAGCTTTTTCTTCAATCATTTATGATCCTAACTATTCCTTAGTTTAATTTGAGTGAAAGGGAGAGAAAGAAAGATGGAAGGAAGGAAGGAAGGAAGGGAGGGAGGGAGAGAGGGAGGGAGGGAGGGAGGGAAAAGTGATCAAATAAATGTTATTAAAACTAATCGGTGGTCCAAGAACATAATTACTTTTGAAATAACTATTATGAAAATGGACAGCCTTTGCAATATTATGGTAATTATGAACTTTGCAGCAGGAACTATGTGAGGCAAGTGCTTAGGTGTGAGGGAGGTGAGCAGGAGTCTTCCCACCCTTCCTCTTCTGGTTGCCCAGAATGGAGGTCTTTGTTTTTCAAAGTTTTCACATTCCTATATGTATTGTTTTTCAAAGTTTTCATGTTCCTATGTGCTGTTTTGCCTTTTGTTTTCATTTCCCCACATATGAGTATAAAAACTTTCCAAAACTTGAACAAGGGGACCAACTCCTTTTATTCATGGGGTCAGTCCCACTGGCATAAAATTATTAAACTTCCTTTCCTCACTTGACTATGGCTGATGGTCTCTGAATTTTCTGTAAAGTAACCATGGCCCATCCCATTTAAAGATTATCAATAAAAGATAAGCTGGGTGTGATAGTGTTCTCCTTTGATCCAGCAGCACTCATTTAGGAGGCAGAGGCATGTAGAGCTCTGGGACTGAGGCCAGCTTGCTCTACAGAGTGAATTCCAGGCCAGCTGGGGCTACAAGGAGACCCTGTCTCAAAACAAAATGAAGCAAAAGACAATGGAAGACAGATTATTTTACTCGGTTCTATCAACTATTTAAAAATTTCTTACAAAGATGAAAGCAAATATTTAAAAAAAGGTTGCCATCAAAAATGAAGTGTATGAAACTAACTGGGCTTATTGATAAATGCAGTGGGGTATAACATTCAAAACAGATTACGCATGTTTCTCTTAGCAAGTTACTTCTCCCCTCCCTTTTGTTCAATGATAAATCCTTGTGATTCAATATTTTGAAATGTACATTTTTATTTCCTCCCTGCCTCTTTCCCCCTCCAATTCTATTTACTGAGTTTTTTTCTCTGAGTTCTTCAGGCCATTTCTTATTTTATGTGTATTCATCATTGCTTCTCAAATTCAGTAAGGACTTACTACAGTGTTAGGTTTAATAAGCATGAACCACACAATCCTGAGCCTGAGTGGTGAGGAGAGAGAGAGACAGAGAGAGAGAGAGAGAGAGAGAGAGAGAGAGAGAGAGAGAGAGAGAGAATATATACACACACACATACACACATTATATAAACAACATATATTTATGAGCCTGCTACCCTCTTTTATAAGCCCTTATATCCTTTATTCTTGGGCTTCTAAAAGACTGCTGTGAACAGTGTTTATACCTTCCATTTCCCGCACTGGAAATGCACTGCAACATTGGTTCAGGGAGGCTGTTTGATTAACAGCTCAAAATTTATCAGGCATTCTGTCATTTTCCCATGTAGATAAAATGCAATAGTGTTGAACACTTATTTCATAATGCTATTGTAAGGACTATATCATAGAGGACCTGCAAAGTATTGTTTCCTAAAAAGTGCAAAAGCAATAAATAATGTTTGTGAACTCTGGAGTTGTCAGTCTCTTCCCGTAAATCATATGTCCTATATGTATTTCCTTTTCCTTCACTTCAGCAGGGCCTCCTTAAATTGAACTCTCTTCCTCTCCCATGTGTCCCCATGACTTCCTCCCTCTCTTCCCTCTGCCTAGAAAGCCACCTCTGGTCCCAATCTCATTCCCTGACCCTGCCTATCTTTAAACCGCTGTCCAAATATCATCTTTCCATAGGAAGTCTCCCCTCCTTCCTCAAAGCTTTTTCTGTTTCTAAATTAGTTTCTTAGAATGTGCATAATTTTCTGCTTTGTTACATGTAGTCTGCATCCTATTTCAGCCTCTAGACAAGAAGAATGTTCAGGTGGATCAAATCTTACTCATTTTTGTATGTGTGAATGCTATTCAAAGTTGAATAAAAGCATGTGAATGTGCACAACAATAAATGGGATTCATTACATTTATTTTGTTAGTAACAGTTTCCCGGTACTAAAAAAAAAAAGGTTAAAATGAAAGCT
>NW_008334871.1:868612-869640 GCF_000622305.1 Nannospalax galili | reverse complement strand
CTATTTCAGCCTCTAGTCAAGAAGAATGTTCAGGTGGATCAAATCTTACTCATTTTTGTATGTGTGAATGCTATTCAAAGTTGAATAAAAGCATGTGAATGTGCACAACAATAAATGGGATTCATTACATTTATTTTGTTAGTAACAGTTTCCCGGTACTAAAAAAAAAAAAGGTTAAAATGAAAGCTTCTATTTCACCAGAATATTATATAATATGGTAGTCCTAAAGCTCTGAATTCCAGCTCTCATAAGACAGACACACAGGTGAGGGCACACGGATTCCCTTCATCTGGCACTAATTAAATCTGTAGAGTACCACAGACATTTCCATTGTTAAAAGAAGTTGAATTGTGTAATCACAATCTCCTCATATGTAATCATGATGAACATGTGAAGAAAAATGACAAATACTGTAGGAACAAGGCAAATGGAAACACTAAAACCTGCAAGGCTTCTGGCTTTAAGTCAGGAATGATCTTTGCTTTTTAAACTTCAGAGGTAGTAACTTTCTGTGTTTTTCAAATGATAATAAAATCGAATATATAATGTCAATTCAATTTTTAAAATAAAGATCTGAAGTAAGTTTGAAAACCAATGTGGTAATCTGTAAAAGTTAAAGAGGCGATGAGACTAATAATGGAAATATAAGAAAAGTCTAAAATATCAGAAGAAAAATTAAAGCAAGAAACTATACAGAGTAAAGAGTATATGAAACCTAGTCTTCTAAAATCAGTCCTGATTTTGGAAAAACTTACTAATAAACAAAATGACGCATCTCAATTTGATAATAAACGTGAAAGAGGAAAAGCAGGTCATTATAATATGGTTTTCATATCTAAATAATTTGTGGGGAAATTATCTTGCAAACCAATGTAAAATAAAAGAGTTTAGACAGTAATTTATGATTTCTAGAAAACAGTACATATGGATGTGAATTTTATCCTTGCCTGGTTTATGAAGAACTAACTAACTTCATAGGATGTTAAAGTTAATAAATATATAATGTGCTTCAAAATAGTTGCTCATTA
>NW_008334871.1:868060-868474 GCF_000622305.1 Nannospalax galili | reverse complement strand
CCTGTAAGACATAAAATTGAATGAGTTTTTAACCTTTAAAAAAGATCTCCATTTCATTTTAGAATATATTGTTCCTTGCAGAAACACTCATTGGTTTTGCTACTAACACCGAGATGTTGGTGCATGCATCTCTAATCTGTATGGGTCTGATTATTCCTAGTCATAATCGGTTGCACTTGGATCCTTGGTGCCTGTGTATGTCTATAAAGTCATTGGGTAGATTTCAGTGGTAATGTTTATCACCTCTACTAATTAACATGATATAAATTTGCATGCTTCCTCCTCAAATATAATACATTTTTAAAAATTTGTTAATATTTTTTTTAATGTGTGTGTATATCACACAGAACATCCCAAACTATTCTATGGGACTATACACCCACTTCCCAGATGGCACCCTCCCATAGCCTCCCT
>NW_008334871.1:867062-867624 GCF_000622305.1 Nannospalax galili | reverse complement strand
CCTCAGGGGTCACATGGACTTGGGAGGAGCCCCTGGCTCCTTTCTTTTATCGGTTCCTCCTAAGTGAAGATAAGTCAAAGGTCCTACTGGACCATGGTTTGCTTCACTTGGAAGCATGGAGGAAATGATTCCTCTGTGTTGACCCTCCTCTTTGTAGACTGGACACTGGTTCAAGTCCATCTGGTGGGGTCTTCTCAGCCTCCTTGATCAAGAGGACACCACAATTACAGGACATTTTGAGAAATGCTTATAGTCACCTGGAGCTAGTCGACCTAGGAGGGCAAGGAGCAAAAAACTGTCCTTTATGTCCCTCTGACCAAATTATTATAGGCTTCAAAGTATATCTATTAAACACCCAAAAAGGTTAGTTCCACCAATCTGGTACTTTTAATTACTGTGCGTCATGTAGATAAATCTTGGGCAAAGACCAATTGTTCTCAGATAAACCTTACCTAGACATGTATTTCTTGATCTGCTATGTATAATTTGTCAGTAGGATGTTGGACTAATATGGTTCCCTCTGGTTTTTAAATCTAGCTAGGCATTGTTTATCTCTCACATT
>NW_008334871.1:829290-866866 GCF_000622305.1 Nannospalax galili | reverse complement strand
ACTGTTCTTCTCTTTCAGGTTCTTTCTTTTCCTTTACCTCCATGTTTCCTTCCCATTATCCTTATTCCTGTAGTTATGTCTGGATACATAGTCACTTATCAGGGTTTGGTTCTAGGATCCACATATGAGGGAGAACATATGTCGATTTTTTTTCTGAACATCGATCATCTCATGATAAGTTTTTCTGTGTTAATAAAATAAGTTGAACTTTGTCTTTTAGAGACATGCAATTAAAAGAATAATGACATTCAAACTTAATTGTTCAGAACACTTTTCTCAGATCACTAAGATGGTCAATTCTGGAGACCAATTTGAAGCTCCTAATTTAGACTCCTGTCACTGAGTCAGCTCTGTACCTCATCGTAGACTCTTGAAGCATTCTACTGAGCAACTGTGCTCAGGTACACATGTAACATAATCACAGGAATGCTAGAACAATTCCAGTTCACAGGCTCATCTTTTGCTGACTCTGCAAAATCAGCAAATGTCAGAACAGAAAGGAGTCTGAGGGATCTGGTGTCAACAGTGATTCTTATAGTTTCAAGGAGATTAATCCCATCCAACGAACTTGGGAAATAATGTTACTGTATTAAATATGTGGCCTCTGTGCCAGTCAATTCTTATAGTTAAGTTAATATATAAGGCTATTTGTTTCTCCTAAGTGTGTTTAACCAATAAAGCATAGAAGTCTATATACATACTTAGATATACTCTTAAACATTGGAACTTTTATTTTTCTCTTTTCTTGTTTTTCTGATACAGTATTTCTAGGTATTCTAAGCTGGACTCAAACTCATGATCTTCCAGCCCTGGCCTCTCAATTGCTGAGACTGCAAGGATAGACCACCATGTTCATCTTTACTTTTCAACACTAAAACTAAGGTGCTCTGGGATGATAGTATTTCCTTTTATATTTCATGCCATTTTAAAATTATAATCAATAACTCAATAAAAATGGCATGTTACTTTCAATAGATCATGCTGTGGGAGCCACCCATCCAAATTATAAATAGTCTTACTTTTTAGGTAGAAAAAACTGCTTCATAAAAGATTAAATGGTCTGCTCAGCACACAGTGGTTAAAATTGAGCATGCTTGCCTTAGCCCTTAGTATAACCTTCAGAATTTGAGGTCCCACTACAGTGATTATGTGGTCACATGGGATGAGAGAAGTCAGTTCATGTACTTTAGTGCAGAGACTGTCAGTGTACAGAAGAGGAATAAGCCTGTTTATGAGGAGAGTATAAAGGTTTTGAAGTTTGTCTTTGAAAGTCTCCAACTCTCTTTATATTATTTTACCCTTTATATGTAATATCTATCTTCTTTTTCTGGATAAACTCTTACTTGTAAGGGGAAAATTTTCTGATGAGTGTTTAAATCTACCAAAGCCAACTATAGCAATGTTAGAGTAGTAAAAAGCCCTATAAATTTAACTGGCCAAGACTATATAATCTCTAGTCTATCTGTTGGAGGATCTACCTTTCCAGTCTCACTGTTCAATTACTTGGTGCTAGAATCACCCCTAGGAAGGCAGTTTCACCTTCAGTTATGCTAAACAGATGGACAGGATACCTGGTGTGTTAATAAGGTAGTGACTATTTCCTGCCTGGACCTAGCACAGGTCTCTGCAGGCCTTAGGGACCAGCCACAGCCATGCAGGTCTCTGTAAGTCTGTCCACTTTCCTGAACCCTTCAAGAAGGTGTAATTTCTCCTTTTCTTCTTCATGCCTTTCTTACTAAACATGCTTTCTTTAAGGCTTTGGGCTGCCCCTAGCATCTTGTAGTTCTTCACTTTTTCTCTGAAGCTTTCTTCTCCCAGCCATGTGGCTGACTGCCAGCCATGTGGCTGACCTCCATGCAGGCTCTAAACCTGATTGCTTTGTGATTTTCTTTACTTCTTCTCACCATTCATGGCCTCAAGGCAGCTGACTAGCTCATGTGCCCTGAGGATTTTTCTCTAAGATTATAATAAAATTATGTTTCCATTTGGGTCCATTCTTAAATTCTTTATGAATGAGACTAAGAACCCTCTAGGGGACCCTCTTTCTCCCCGTTTTATTGCCCATTAAATATTCTAAATAATATTCCACTAAGCAATTTAGCTGTGTGTAATGAATGAATTCATTAATAGGGAATGAATAAGTATCTCTGATGATAATAATGACCAAATGTGGGGTCTACTGTGAGAATGAAATTTAGGCTGTCTGACTCCTGCTGAAACTGACCTCAATTTGAACAAAAACCTGCTGCCAAAATACGATGTGGTGTTTCAAAGCCATTTATACTTTAGTCTTTTCACATCTCTTAAATGTCCTTTCCTCTGATCAAAGTCACCAGAAAGTCAGGCACCTGAAGCTTGCCATCGCTCCCCTCCTCTCTTCCCCTCATCTGCCTACCCCTCCCTCCTCTGAATTCCCTTTCCTTACACAGTGATTGAGCTCTTGCTATATTTTGGACACTCTTCCAAGCAGAATGCTGTGGTAGAGAACAGTAACTACAAAGTCCAGCATTGCTGATCTCTTAGTACATTTGGCAGTATGAAATGCTCCAAGTGAATTATGTCTTTATATTTTGCAGTGACCCCATTGATAACTCAGTTTTACAAATGGAGAAAACAGGGCACACTACAAATGTTTGACCACATTTTCTATTTATGTAGAGTTTTTATTTCTTCTCATGTTTGTCAATGATATGTTTTGCATATAAATCAACTAATTTCAATAGAAGGTGTTTTTTAGTCTGTGCTATTTTAAGAAACAGAGTAACTAAGAACAGCCATTTAGTTGAGGTACTAATAAACATCCATGACTGTAGTGAGCAACCTGGAATTTTACTTTAGGCAGGAGGTGTGGATTCAGTGTCAATGAACACCCTTGGAACTCATTAACATATAGTCTCATTAGCATATGATCTCATTAGCATATGGTCTCTACTTCATTTCACGTAACATCTGATTCAGACTTTCAAATGACTCATCTGAGAACCTGCTGAGGAGAAGCTGTAGGAAAACAAGAGAGAAGACAGGGATGTCATGGAGGAGTCTTTGGTACCAGCAAAAGGTAATAAGAACATGGCTTCTGTTGGGGGCACTGGAGGCAGAAAAGTGTAGTTGCTGATGGACTGATGTGGGGGGGGCACAGTGTCATGAATGAGTCATGTTTTTGACATTCAGTGAGGTAGGGAAGTGTTCAGAGGCTTTGAAATGAAAAAAAAAAAAAAATCAATGCTTCCGTTTCTACTCCAAAAGGTTTTTTGTTTTGTTTTTTGCCCAAAAAGCATGACTGTACTGTGGACAGCTCCATATATCACCCCTAAGAGGAAGGGATTTTGAGTTTTCTTTCACACCTTACCATCCAGGATTGGATGGCAAATTTCAGAAATAAACTATCTACCACCTAATATGTTAGAGGCTTGGACTCAGAGAAAAAGAAATGGCTTTTGAATAAAGGAAGGCTAAATATCTACACGAGGTAGTGAAAGACCCAACTGACAGCAGGAAGGCCATTTTAGAAAAAGAACTGTAATCAGCCATTCGATAAGCCAAGATTCTAACCCAGGTCTTGTGAAACTAGCAGTGGAAGATAGGACGTTTGCAGTCGGACCACCTGCCACCACCCTGAGGCTCCTACCGGGAAGTTAACGATAACAATCGGTTTCACTCATAGCCCCCTCTGAATTTGGCAATACTGTTTCCTCATACCTTATACCCATTGAAATGCACTAATAATAACCTTGTAACCATGCATCTGCTTCTGTTCCTTGCTTCTGCTCTATAAAAAGCCCCCCCAAAACTAAGCCCAGCACGCAAGTCCTGACCCGAGCGGGACTCTGCGTCCGCAGGCGCCTGTGTATGAATAAATTCCTCTTGCTTTTGCATCCCGAAACTTGGTTTTGTCCCTGTGTGTTGAGCGCGATTCTTCAGTAGAAATATTGGCAAAGAGAAAATTTGAAAGCTGGTTTGACCTTGTGAAATAAAACTAACTTGTGCCACATGTGTAAGTTTGCATTTTCTGCCCGGTCATCAAAGAACACAGGAGGGTTATATAAGTCCTTAAATTTGAAGTCCATTTATATTGTTGTAAACTTTGTCTGATTGTGTCACCAAAATACTCCATTTATCTTTGAATCTCTTTCTAGTGGGTGCTTTTGTTATATGTCCTAAACTTGGTTACTAGTGAGTCTCATATGCAAGGCTTTGTTCACAAATTCTAAGTCTATCCATTTGGAAAATATGCAGAGTGGGTTTCGACTTCTGTTTTTTTATTGGCTCTGTGGCTCTCTCCCTAGGACCAGAAAATTCCTTGAGAATGGTGGGATGCTGCTCAGTTATGACAAGAATCAGTTTCCCTCTCAGCTGTCCCCTGGCTTCAGTCTGCCTGGGTCATTGCAAACTGTCACGGAGCCCGTTTCTGTATTTCTCATTAGTGTTACTCAGCCTGCCATCACTGTGACAAGGTGTCAGCTTATATGAAGAAAGTTTTATTTGGTTTGTGGTTTCAGAGGTTTAAGTCCATAGTCACTTGGCAGAAGTTGTTAGTGACGGAGGACCGTTGGCTGGCTGGAAGCCAAAAGAGACATAAGAAAGGGCTAGAGTTCAAAACTTGCCTTTTCCACTGGACCTCATCTGAACGTTTTCACTGCATCTCTGAAGTACAGACTAAAACTTTACAATATAGGCCTCTGGGAATGTTCTAGATCCCAGCTATTTGTGCAATTGATATTAATTTTTAATCAAATAAGCAAATTTGAATATAATGCAAACTCAATATGATATTTTAAATAGTAGGATTTAGGTCATTGGCATTCTCCTTTACAAGCTGATTCCATAAGACTAGTCTTTAATCTCATTAGTTAATGAACTCTAACTATACCATTTTGATTGTAAACCTGTATCAAGACCTATGAAAGGGTTTTTGAGTTGTAAAAACATAAACATATTGTAACTGAAGAGCTTATCATTTATAAGACTATTTTCTCAAGGACTTTTTATAATTTATTAATAATTTTGTGATCTTATTTTTCAAATACCAAAGTATTTGAGTAAATAATAGCGTCATAGTAAGTTTGAACTAGTTTATAATTAGAATTTTTCTTTGGGTAGTACAATGAAAATAGTCGCTGAAAGCTCAGTGAACTATAAGGTGGCTTTAAAATAATAAAATATGAAGAGAAACCATGTACATACAACATCAACAATGAAGTCTACTACTGGGTGGTCATAGGAGTCCTCTAACTTAAAATGTCCCAATATTCTCATAAGAATCTCTAGTGTCCTGGATCCAGGGTCTTTGTGGATTAGGCAAAAAATTTAAAGTGTAACTGCACCTCTGCATAATTTCATACCCCGTGTAAGAGAGTAATGTTTCCTCCTGTTTGTGGAAGCTCTGGAGCAGATAAACATCCAGTCACCATTTTGGAACTAGCTGGTTGTGTGGAGTTTGAACTTTCATCCCTACTGGATCAACATGTACAACTTGAGAAAAGGCGTTATCTAGTGAAAAAGAATTCCTTACCATAGAAGAAGGTCTTCCTGGGCTACAATTTGAATTAGTACGTCTATGAAACTGAAAAATACCTTGAAAAACAATTTTATATTCAAATGCTCAGGAAACGCTATATTACACATGATTTGGGGGGAGGAGGGTTATTAATATAATTAAGTCTTTTTGTGGAAAACAAATCTTTTGGTTGATTTAGCTTAGCTTTTCCTCAAACTGCCAGCTAGTAGCATCCAAACCCACTCATCCAAATTTGCGATATACTCTTTTGAGAAAAAAAAGGTAAGTGACTCCCTAATGATCAGGGATAGGGGTGTTTTCGGAGGCCTTGTCAATTTTGAATATGATTTAGTATTTATTATGCAATATAAGCAGTAAAATATGAGTTGTGATTTTATATGAAATATTACTCTGTATGTCTGTCTATTCATTCAGACATTCTACACATGATCTGTACTCAGGTCTACATTTCCCTTAGTTCAAGATTTACTATTCCTAAAGAGCTTCAGATCAGGATCAGTTTCTTATTGGAATTTCTATGGAATCCTGTAAATATATTTACAAGAAACAATTATACTCAGCAAATATGATATTAGATTTTCTTGGAGAATCGTTTTCTTGTTGAAAATTTATTAAAAACACCTATTAATTTACTTTGTTAAGAAAATCATCTTTTGATTAAAGGTAAGAATATTCTTTTTATAATAATATTTTTATGAGTCTTTTGCCTGCATGTATATAAGTGCATCAATATCACTAGAAGAGGGCATTAGATTGCCTGGAATGGAGTTAACCACCATGTGGGTGGTGGCAACAGAATCCAGGTCCTTCACAAAAGCAGTCCTCTTAGAGCCATTTCTCCTGCCCCAATAAGAATAGTAAGTGTACGGGTTGGAGAGATGGCTCAGCAATTAAGAGGCCTGGCTATTCTTACAGAAGACCCAGGTTTGAATCCCAGAACCCACATGGCAGCTAACAACTGTTGATAAGTTCAGTTCCAGGGGATCTGATGCCCTCTTCTGCCCTCTGTGTGCATTGCATGACATGGGCACACGTGTACATGCACGCAAACTTTATCTCATTTAGTTATTTGCTCAAGTTGAGAAAGAAGAAAACAACTTCAATTTCTTGCCAACATGCTCCAGTCCTGACTACAGAACACATTGCTCACAACTGTAGTGCTTATGTCCGGTGACAGATCAAATGACTGACTGGTTACTAGCGATCCGAAGAAAAAGAAGTCTTTGGAATCAAGGGGTGTTTATGTATCACATGACCTGTTTAGGATAGGTGATATGCTTATAAATGTGTTTTAGCTTGGTCTATTTATCTGTTTTGTTTTAAAATTGGGTCTTAGTATACATACCACTTTGGCCTTAAACTCCTTATTTAGTCCAAGCTGGCCTTGAAGTCATGGCAAATCTGCTGTTTATTTTCTATGCTGGGATGTTGTCTGCCTGAGTTTCATGGGGACTGGTATATGCTGACACCACTGCCATTGAATTGTCTGAGCAGGGTCCCGGGAGCTTGTAGAACTCTGTTTCCATATGTTTATGAATCTCCTCCCTGGTTCTTACAGTCTTTCCACCCCCTCTTCCATGATGGTCCCTGAGTCTTGGGTAGGTGAATTTTAATAAAGGGGTCGTGTCCAAGGACCATCATTCAGTAGACTCTTGATATCTACACTTTGGCTGTTTGTGACCTTTTGTGTTCCTGGCCCTCTGCTGCATGAAGGAGCTTCATTTCATTATTGAGAACTGAGATATTCATTAGTGTCCTCTTCTTTACCTCAGTTCTATGTTCCATGAGCCTTAGGTGTGGAGGTTGCATTGTAGATCTGTCACTTAGGCCTGGGCATTTCATAGACAATGTCCATGTGTGACTAGTTGTGGTACTTAGTAATAGTCTCTGACTGGTACAAAATGAGCTTCTTTGATGAGTGGTGATTTGGATATTTGTCTGTAAATATAAGGATACATATTTTGTACATATTAAGAAATCACATTAGTCTAGTGATGTGACAGTCTTGGGGTTTTCTCTAAGATCTATGGCCACTCCAGCCACGTGTATTAGGTTATGTTTACATTAACACACTTGAGTTTCCTCCCTTTGAGTGGGCAGTTAGTCAAATTAGGTAGCTGTTGATTGTCCCCAGGATAAAAGTGCCACTACTGCACGAATGAAGTATACTACTGGCTGGCCACTGATGTGGTTATTTGGTCTTGAAGCTGGTGTTGGGCCATCAATTGATGTTTTCCCTTGGCACCTTCATAGCACTCTCCAAAGCTATGAGAGCTAGCCTTCAGAGGAAGTGGCTTTCAGGTCAGTTTTAGCTCTATTGCTCCAAATCCTGTGTCTGACATATGTTCTGTCTTCAGCAATAGGGTCCTACCTTCAAGTTCTGGGAGGCCATCAAGGGCTGTGGCAATAGCCTGAGTAATTTTGGGATTCTCTTGGACCAGCCTGGCCAACAACTCAAAGGAAGGTATCTCCTGTCTGACACTGTTTCTTGTTATGCAGCCTTTAGCTATATGCATGGACTCATGTAGAGATAATGTATGTATAATTTGTCAGTAGATTTTTGGACTAATAGGGTTTCCTCTGTTTTTTTTTTTTTTTTTTTAAACAGCTAGGCATTATTTATCTCTCCCTTCTCTCACTGTCTAACCCTTCTGCCATGGTTTCCCCATTTAAAGTACCCCCATTTTCCCCACTTCTCCCTTGATAATACCTGTCACCTATGATCCCACCTCTCTTGAGCTCTTTCTTTCCCTTTATCCCCAAGGTTCCTTGTATAAATCTCCCTGCCCCCTCCCATTTAAATAACCCAGTTTTTACCCATTTCTCCTTTATTAACACCTGTTTCCTGCTGTTCTTCTCTCTCAGGTTCTTTCTTTTCCTTTACCTTCCTGGTTTTAAAATAGATCTGTAGAATAATAAGTGAGTAAACAAGAAGAACCTATTTACATTTTGATATTATCATTTTCTAGTCTGTTTATATGGCATAATATAATTAATATTTTAAGGTATCATTTTATTTAAATAGTGATATAATTTGAATAAAAAGTTTAGAAGTAACAGACTAAATGTTTCAACCAACTCCTCATGAGGACTTAGAAAAGAAACAAAATTTACCATTGATTTACCAATATAACTATCATTAAAGAATTTCTAATTTCATCATTATAGTAGCATAAATTAAGTATTTGAGAATTATGAGCTTACCTAGAAGCTTAAGAAAAAGTGATTTTAAATAAACACATTTAGTTGGAGGGACAGAATAGGAGCAAAATAAATATCCCCGGCATTTCTGCTCTCAGGAATTGCCTCTCCACAGCTTTTATTGGGCCATTTCTACTTTCTGAGTGGTTTCCTTGATCTTGCTAGAGTACTGTGCTCTTTGACAGATGTATAGATGCCTGTAGATTTAAACCAGTTTGTCCTGAATGTTAAACTGTTTTCGTGTTTTATTTTTATAGCAATATTTTCATATAACCTTATAACTTTTTGGAAAAATTCTGATACAGTTAAATATTTCGTAAGGGTATTTTCATATCTATGCCTCTTTCCTGTGTTTGTAAGAATCATTTCCAAAGGCTATCAAGTTGTGAGCCAGTTCATGTATGTTTGAGTCATTAAGGCTTATTTATTGCTTAAGCTCCAATATAGTAAGATTTTCTTGTTACCTTGCCAGCAGGATAAAATAACAAGCATTCCAGGTTTCTTTCTATGAATGTGAAAAACCATCTTCATGCATATAAGATCATGATTAGTTACAGAAAGCACAGCACAAACCCAGGTAGTAGTATATATTTTTCTTTTTGGTCTTTTTGAGACAGGGTCTCCTTGTAGTGCCAGCTGGTCTGGAACTCGCTATATAGACCAGGCTGGCCTCGAGCTCACAGAGATTGGCCTGCCTCTGCCTCCCAAGTCCTGGGATTAAAGGCATGCACCATCAGGCCTGACGAGCAGGTAGTGTATTTTAAAATGGGTTTTTCCTATACTTGATAGATCAATTATTTTGTACAAGATCTCTCCACCTTTCCACCAGACAAAAATAAAGCTGATCCTCTGAGATGCTGTCACCCTTTAAGTTCAATGCTATTTATAGTCTAGCTACCATTGATATTATAACAAAACAGGCTATACCACCTGATAAATATGAGCTGGTTTATCAACTCTGAAGCCCTACAGGCAAAGGGAAGCTGGTATGGCACTCCTGAAACAAAGCAACAAATCAGAAGGCATTAAAGGCAACAGAGTCTGGTACTGTTATCACTAATCATCCCCACAAATGAAGGCAACATTGGAAGCAGTACAATGTGAATGTTAATCCTTTGATGTTCTGTGAATTCCACTGTCCACTTCTGCTGTATCTTTTTATTTAAGTGTTGCTATGTGATCACAGAAATCTCAAATAAGTGAAATACGTCACTGCACTTCTGTATTGAAGTAATGTTTAACTAGTATATATTATCCAGCTGTTTTACATACTGTAGAGTCAGCACTGAACAACACCAACAAAAGTCCTTCAATGATGTTTGCCTTTGGTAGGTAACAGAAAATAAATAAGTGAAGAAACTAATCAGAGGTAGAAACGGAGAGGGATAAGACACTGGAGAGTGTTGAACAGATGTGCAATGTTCAGAATTCACATCTTAAATGTTTCATGAATTTTTAAAGCGACAAGAGGACAAGAGTAGAGAAGGGAATATTTTGAAGAGAAACACAATTAGCCTAGGTGAGAACTTAATGTAGAGTTTATATGAAGTAGAAGGAAAGTGATTAAACTTGGAATACATATTAAAGATAAAAGTTGTCCAACTAATTAAATGATAGCCTGAGATCAGGTCAGGCTGTGAGAGAATTGAGTGTAGTGTGTGATAAACCCTGGATTAATCCACAGAATCCAGGCATTGGAATAATGTTCTTTGTTCCCTTCCCTCCTCCCTTACTTTCCAGGAATAGTCTCTCTTCAAGATCCCCAGGGTATCTTTCTATGAGTTTGCTTCACCAACTAATCTATTAAATTATTTTTGGTTTATTTCTTGATTTTATTTTCATGTGAGACCCAAAATTCTTTGATACGGTGTCATAAAAATAAAACAATAGAAACAATAGAAAAGAGAAGGAAAAGAAGGAAAAAAATTAAAAGTATACGAAGTAAATTTGACTGCAATGATGTTTTTGTTTAAGAAGTGTATTATGATATTATCTAATTGTAGATGAACCATATTGAAGCCACTATCCAAACTTACTTAAATACTGAAACAACAGGGCGTGAAAAGCTGCTTATTAGTAATCATTTATGGAAATGTTGTGTCATATATGACTTTAAAAGCACATCTAATATTAATTGAACTACTGAATAAAACCCCTAATTATTACTTAACTAACTATAACTTACTTAGTTTTACAAAAAAAGCAAGCATTAGAGTTTGTGGAAATGAGACTCTTCATACTTTATAAAGGAATCTCTTTTAAACATATTCTCAAGGAATTTCTGACCTACATGATAGTTTATGAGCTTCAGAGACAGAGCCCTAATGGCTTCCTTAGTTTGACACTGGATATATCTCTTATGTTAGATGAGGAATGAGATAAAAGTCCTTCAATTTTATACTATACATCATTTCACACTAATAGCTACAATTACTTTCAGAGATTTTTATCATATTTACTCTTCCTAATTATTGCAACTATTAATCAAGGTATATGTTTTCTATAGTATGTTAATTACAGACATACCTCACATTTACATAATATGCCTTTTGAGATTATTTCTATGGTAACATTTCATGACTAAGAGGAAGCAATTTGCTTTCTTTATTAAGTACATTAAAACTTCATGCCCTAGACATCCGGGATGGTGAACATTTGATTCTGCTCAAATTTAATGCACGGAGGCATTTTGTTGTGCCATATTAGGCTTATTTATGTGTTGTGTTCTGCATTGTTAGCTGCTAATGAGACTTCAACTCTTATTGCTCTAAGGCCTGAACACTAACCTCAGTTTAATGAGTTCATTATTTGCTGTCTTCTGAAAGGAAGACAACAAATTTTCCTTTTAATTAAAGGTCAAAACACCTCTGGCAAAGGAAAGGGAAGAGGTTATCAAACCTTAGAGAAGTTGAGTGATAGCTCTTTCAGTTTCTAAGCTAAGCATAGCTAGTACAGACTGTGGTAGGTTGTGTTTTTCCTAGACTATAGACAGTCCATCAATCTCCAGAGACTGAAGTGCATGTAAATTTGAGACAAATGAAATCCCTACAACATGATATTCAGTGTGCTAAGTCTTTGTAAGAAAGGAAAGTCAGCCAAAGTAATTAAAGAGGCTTTACTCTACCAAAAAGGGCCACTTGGATCAATACCATTGCAGAAGAAAGATTTCTATTTGCATGACGAATGAGTTGAGGGGTGGAGAGAACAGATGCCATATTAATTCAGCCAAGAAAAACTATTTTAACTATTTTATCACAGAAAGTGAAGCAAAGACAGATCAATATTTTTGAGAAAACTGCTTTAATAATGTAAAATGTATGTGAATCCAGTAAGAATACACATAATCAGATGAAGAGAGCTGCTAAACGGGGTACTCCTGGTGACATTTGCATTTATGGATAGTACACCTTTAACCATGGGAGAAAGGTGAAATGTCAATAACATACAGTCCCATCACAGAGGAAAGTACTAGCTAGCTAATTTTCTAAAGTTTAATAAAAAGAAATCAAGAAATTTTAGTACCGTAATTAAACACAGTGTTTTCACTTGAGAGATTAATGTGGTTAGTTTAAAAAACAAGCTATTTTCATCTTCTGTGATGGCATATTTATTTTTCACACATTATATGAAGTTTGTACACTGCTTCCAATTTAAGATTCGGGGTCTCTAGTGGGGGGTGTTGGACCCAGGTGTCCACAAATAATAGGCAAGCATTTTGCCACTGAGCTGTATCAGAAGTCTACGATTAAAGTTGTTAGCAGGGGCTAGAGAGCTGGCTCAGCGTTTAAGAGCACTGATTGTTCTTACAGAGGACCTGGGTTCAATTACCAGCACCCACAGTGGCTAACAACCATACCTAACTCCAGTTCCAAGGGAATCTGATGCCTTCTTCTGCCCTCCACAGGTATTGCATGATATGGGTGCACTTACACACATGTAGGCAACACACTCATACACATAAAATAAATACATAAAATATTAAAAACAGGGATAGCGTTCAGAGTTCCCACGCACCCAATGCCTCCTACATTATGTATTAGTGTGAACATTTGTCTTATTAATACGAAATATGGGAAGATTAACTGCAGGCTTTAGATTATCCATATATATTTTTTGAGGGCAGGGGAGGGGTTGTTTTGAGACAGGTTCTCCCTGTAGCCCCAGCTCGTCTGGAACTTGGTATTTAGACCAGGCTGTCCTCAAACTCATGGATACCTGCCTGCCTCTGCCTCCCAAGTGCTGGGATTAAAGGCGTGTGCCACCACGCCTGGTTTAAGATTATTCATATTTTTATTAACTTTTCCTAATGTCATTCTCTTGTTCCTAAGTCCCTACCACATTTCAGTTAGCTGTTATACCTCTGTGCTGGACACACCTAGGTTGAAGGAGCCTCAATTGGGGAAATGCCTCAATTGAACTAGCCTGTGACCATATCTGTGGGGTATCTTCTTGATTATTGAGTGATGTGGGAGGGCCCAGCCCACTGTGGATGGTGAGATTCCTGGGTAGGGAGAGCAAGCCAGTAAGCGGCATTCCTCCATGGCCTGTGCTCCAGCTTCTACCTCCAGGTTCCTGCCCTGAGTTCCTACCTTGGGCTCCCTGATGAACTGTGACCCAGGAGATGTAAGTTAAATAAACCCTTTCCTCCCCAAGTTGGTATTGGCCAGAGTATTTTGTCACAGCAATGAAGAAACAAACTAGGACAGCCTCCATGGGCCACTCTTGGCTGAGAGTCACAGTTAAAAATAAAATGTTTATAGCCGTTTTAGGATTACAGAGAACATTAGCAGAAATAATGATGTTGTTATGAATTCCCAACTTTCCCACTCCTTCTAGCTTTACTAACACTTTTGAATATTGTGATGTATTGGTTATAGACAACTAGGGCAGGGGCTAGAGAGATAGCTTAGTGGTTAACTTGATTCCAGAGGACCTGGGTTCTATTCCAAGGACCCACTTAGTGACTAACAACCACCCAAACTCCAATTCCAGGGGTATCCGATGCCCTATTCTTACCTCTGTGGGCAGTGCACGACATGGGTGCACTTACATACATGCAGACAATACACTCATACACACAAAAGTAAAAATAAAATAAAATAAAATATTTAAAAACAAATGACCCAGGCCTATTGATACATTACTACTGACTAATGGCCATAGTTTATTTAGGGTTCACTTATTGTGGTGCACATTTTACAGCTCTGGACAAATGTTTAAGGACACAGAGCATCCACTGTTGCTGCTTCATGCAAATCATACAGAAAATACAAATGAGACTGCACCTAGCAGTGGATTAGTTTCACTGCCCTAAAACCCCCTGAACTCTACTGAGCCATTAACCCTTACAGCAACTGACATTTTTCTCTCTTCATACTTTTGCCTTTTTAGAAAGATACTTCATTGAGAATTATTCAATGTGTAATTTTAAATATTGACTTCTCTCCCTTAGTGATATTCATTAAAACTCTGTTCATTCTTGCCCTTGATAGATGATACATTTCTTTTTATTGGGGAGGAACATTCAACTGTCTGGATGAGCCATGGTTTCCTTTGCATCCACTGACCTCCTGAAGGACATCTTGGTTACTTCCTGGTTTGGGTAATTCCGAATAAAGCTGCAATAAACATTTATGGGCAAGTATTTGTGTGCACATAAATTTTCAGCTCACTTGGGCATTTACTGAGGAATGTATTGCTAAATTGTATAATGAGACTAAGTTTAGCTTTGTAAGAAACATATAAACTGTCTTTCAACATATAAAGGTGATTGTTTTGCATGCAAAAGAAGTAATTCTCTGTAGAATAACAACAAAACAAAACAAAACTGCCAGAGAGACAGCACAGAGAGGACACCCTGGAAGAGGGTGGGGCCGATAACTGAAGAGGGGAGTAGAACGCTTTGTGAAGAGGTTTCTTTTTTTTATGTCAATTAGCTTTAAATATTTGAAAATCTAAAATTATTATTATTATTATTATTATTTATTATTGTGTCTTTTTGAGATAGGATCTCCCTGAAGCCCCAGCTGGGTTAGAGATCATTATGTAGATCAGGCTGGTCTTGATCTCACAGAAGTCTGCCTGCTTCTGCTTCCTGAGTCCCCGGATTAAAGGCATGTTCCACCCTGCCCAGTTCAAAAACTTGTAATTTTTAATCAAATGCAAATAATAACAAACAGGCATCCTAAACACAGGTACATATAAGCACCACTAAATCACTAAATATATGTATATATATATATACACAAATATTTATGTGTATGTACAAATAACTATCAAGGAGGGGACAAGAAATGGAAAAGGAATGGGGAGAGATGGAGAAGTTGGTAGGGGACTGGGAGGGCTAGAAATAATGTAAAGAAAATACTCATGTATGAAAGTCTCAAGGATAAAACATTAAAAAAAAAGAAAACTAAAGTTCCGAAATGTGGGGAGAATATGGAAAAATGAGTTATTTACTATCACAGTTTTAACATTTTCTTAAATTTTTACAAAAATTTTATTGAGAATTTCATACATGCATATAAGGTGTTTTGACCAAATCCATGCCCACTTCCTCCCCTCCAACATTCCCCCCTCTGAAGAGGTAACCCGTAAATCTTCTAAGGATTAGATACAAGCTCCCAAATACTTTTGACATTTTTGGCCTTTGAAACAGAGTATGTTGCTAACAGGCCCAAGGACATTTTGAGTTTTAGCCCAGAAACTGGTTACATTTCTTTGGGGTCTTTTTACCCTAACTGCCTAGCCAATTCCTACCTCCTATTTTTATCACGCCATCCTCTGAAGGGGTTACCCAAACTGCCAATAGGGAATAGGGACGGCAGACCACTCTGGCTTCTTCCCTGCTGAACAGGGATGCAGGGTGAGGCAATTGGAGTACCCCTTCAGTGGGTCTATCTAAAAGACTCCCAAATTGCATATATCTTGTCTCTGAGGGGAAAAGAAAAACCTTGAATCATGAATAGGAGATGCGAAGGAGAAGTAAAGGCAAGAGTAATGGAGCATTACAAGTTCTAGACAGGGAACTAGAAAAAAGTCAGAACAGGGCAATTTTCAAATATTCATATGAGAGTCCATTGGAATTTCTTGACAAGGGCTTTCAAAAGCATTCCTCTTGGGTTCTTCCTCATTTTCTTTTGTCTTCCAAGGCTGGACTAGTTTGCTGGGAAGAGTGGCTGGATACTCAGGTGAGGGTCCAATGACCCTGCTTGGCCTTCCTTTAATGAATGAGCACAACCGTCAACAAGCCCAGTTGTGACTGTTTAGTGATCAGGTTCAGCCGAAGTCGTGATGATGGTAGTTATTTCATGCAGAAGGGACTGCTGTACGGCATCATCTTATAAAAAGGACCTGGAATTTAAAAGGGTTTGGTGCTAGGAGCCACATATGAGGGAGAATATACGTCATTTGTTTTTGAGTCTGTGTTACTTCACTTAGTATAACTGTTTCTAGATCTAACATTTTTTTAATTTTTATTTTATATGTGTAAGTGTTTTGCCTTCATGTATGTAAGCATACCAAGTGTGTGCAATGCCTGTGGAGGCCAGATGAAGGTGTCAAATCCTCCGAAACTGGAATTATAGATGGGTGTTAAATGCCATGTGGGTGCTGGGAACTGAATCCAGGTCCTCTAGCGCAGCCCATGCTCTTATACCAACGAGCCATCTTTCCAGCCCCATTACTGCAGTTTTGATTAAAATTTTTTTTTCTCCCTTCTTTATTTTTCAGAGCAGTCAGATTACAATACCCTAAATCACATTATACAGTTTGAGTATTTGGCTATAAACTGAAGATTATGTACACATTTCTCATAACATGACATACTGAGTCATTCTGAGGCCTTATTCATATTTGTACATGACTTCCACAGAGTTCCCAAATATAATAACAACAGCTAGAGGATATTAGTCTCACCAAGGTGCCACAATGAAAGTCCATTTAAAATAGCTAAGTACACATATCACATCATGTCAGAGTTCTGTTACCCACTGTTAGTATCTACTTGGACTTTCAGAATGTTGATGGGGTTGTAATGGTTGGAAATGCAGATACTTTAAGGGAAAGAAAACATGATTTGTTGATTTATTTAGGTGCCAAGATACAGAGATGCAACAGGGGCTTGGAACCCAAATGTCCCACTAACAGAAGGAAATTGCAGTTCATGAAAGGAGCTGTTGGAATAATCTGGAGATGAATGGGCAATATGACAGAGCCTGCAAATAGATACATAACACGCCAGCATTAAAATACGCTGACATCTATTCATCTATTTTTTGTGTGTATGTGTGTGAGTACGCATGCTGTGGCATGCGACTAGAGGTCAGAAGAGAATTTGAGGGAATCTGGTCTCTCCTTTGATCATTGGTTTCTGGAGGTTGAGGTCATCAGGTTTGGAGACTAGTGTTCTTACCTCCTAAGTCATCTCTCTGGCCCAGAAGCCAAGACAATTTAAGGACAGAAAATAAATCAGATTTAAGTAAGCTTGAAAACAGGTATGGGCTTGTAATAGTCCTAACATTGAAGTTAATTTTAATTTTATAATAAGAATGTACTCACTTGTAATAGTTATTCTGATAGTGGTTTAGTTCTTTGACCTCACAATTATAAGCAAATAGTCTGTGACTAAGATGAATATTTACTTTTATAATCAGGAATGTATATTTCTATAACTATTTGTGTACTTAACACAGTATGTAAAATAGAAGTGCACAAATGAAAAAATATTTTCAAACTTTTAGTAACAGTGCAGCACCTTTTAGTACTAACAGGGATCATGTCTTAACTGATGGGAGTCTGAGTGGACTGGCCAGAACCCATTTGCTATCTTTGAAATCTGAAATGAAACTCGGCTGACAAAGTGCTCATTGCAGCCTGGCAAAGCTCAGCTTTCTCTTCTACATTATTATTCTAATTGTTATTCTCTTCGAAGGAAGAGTTTTCAAACTACTTTCTTAGTTTGTGAAAGGGAATTTAATCAAACTAGTCTTGAAGTCTGTAAATGCCTTTAGTCACTTAATAAACTACAATATGTAGCAATGAACTGAAAGAAAGTGAAGCTTTGCTGAGGTCATTGCTGTGAACAATGGTTAGCACAACATTCCCACACTTACCTCCTCATGAGGCTGATTATAATCCTGTGGGGCATCAGGATTCTTCTCTGTTCAATATTATTTCAGCTCAACACTTTTCTTAGTTTTAGATAAACATTAATCAATAACTCAAAACACTTTTTTCCTGTATCCCAATAATTTGAGGTACATTAAAATTATGTTGCCTGTTCTGTGTGCCTTAGTTACTCTTCTGTTGATGTGTTAAAACACAATCTTGTGAAACAATGCCACCAGCTTGTGACCCAGTGTTCAACTGTTGTGAGTGTGTAAAGGGACGTTTCACAATCAAATCACAACAGTATGCCAAAACTCCCTCTAACAGTCCATGCTGCACTGGAGTAAAAGCAGTTGGGTCCACAGATGAGCTCTACCACTCGCCCTTCTAATACCCTTAGTACCTTCTGGGAAAAGCAGAATTAATAACACAGTCCTCAAAAACTTATTGGGAATAGTAACTGAACATACTGTACTCCCGTAGGGGCATATATATGAATAAGATGTACTACATAATGAACCTTATATTTACTACTATTAGGCAAGGAATTCATCTGAAATCATGTAGGATCTAGGTTTATGAAATAATATTAATTCTGAGTACATCATTGTATGCATATGCTTAGGTTATTTGGCTTTACCTCGTTTCTTATCGGGTATTACGAATACTTTCATGGGGGGGTTCTCTGTCAGGTGAAAATCGATTTTCTTTGGGTATATATGCTGGAGAGATGTCTCAGCAGGTAAGAGCACTGGTATCAGAAAACCTGGAAATGATGCCCCATAGCTGCTAACAACCACCTGTAACTCCAGTTCCAGGAGATCTTCTGGAATCTTTGGGCATTCTACCCTCTTCTGGTCTCTTTGGGCATTGAATGCATGGGTGCACTTACATACATGCAGGCAAAGCACTCATACACATAAAAAATTAAATAAAAATTTTTTTCATTGCTCAGGATAGTAATAATGTTCAATATACGATAAAACATTTAATCTCTTTATCCTGATAGGAGACTGTTATGAGACCTAGTCTACTTCGCATTTCAAATGTTTTTCAGTTATATTTCTTCATATCATGCAATTGTTTATTTTCAATAGCTTCAACTTGGCTAATAACACTTTTCTTGCTTTTACATGGAAAAATAGTGTTTGGTGTGTTGAAGTTGTGCTGATGGTTAACTGTGAACCTAGTTCCATATTTTCATCAAATCCTCTCAGTTTAGGGACCAAACTTGACAAACCTATTTAATAATGCAGCCTCCCGTGTCCCTGCTCAATACTCCTGACCTGGCTCTGCATTTTCTTCGTTTTCCATAGGACTTAATATTTTCTACCATATAATTTACTTATTAAATATTAACTGCTTTCCAGACATTTGAATGAGGCTATGAAAGCAACCTTCTACCCTTCCTCTCCCCAACCCCCAGTCATTCCTCCTATCTCGCAATGCTAAAACAATATGTTACACATAGAGTTCAGTAAATGGTTAGGAGTGAAAGGTGGTAGGTTTTGGTACTAGTAGAAATCAAATTCTAGGAGCCAAGTGCACAGCTTTGAGTCCCAGAGGGAACGTTGCCAATGTACCTGTAATTACCACTCCTGACTGAGGAGAATAGAAAATCATGCTCAGCTGTGCATTGTGTTCCCTTAGTTACTGAGCCATTGTGTCTGGCTAAATATTTGAGCCTATTGAATTACATAATCATGATACAAAAAAATAATTTGAAGAAAAAATTTCAATTTGAAGAACATTTTGAGTTTCTGAAAAAGTTCAACCCCTGGAGTTTAAAGGAAGTTAATAGTTTTCATCTTTCCAGTTCATTAATCAGTGTGCAGGGACTAACTATGGGTAACTCAGCAGAAAAAGCCATGTGAACAGAGAAAGCTGTTACATTTGCATAGATCTCTTAAGTAACTGAAGAAAACCATAAACATTTTATTTTTCTTTGTGTAAGTGATTTTAACAGATCTCTGAATTTCTGATTGGTAATTTCTATAGGTAATAGGGGCTAGATCAGAAGTAGATATTTAGAGACTGAAATACTGGTCAGGCTAGCTGTTTTAATTCATACAACATTCTTAATATAGAAATAGCATTTAAATTATTTTTACCACTTTTTTATGATTTTATCTTAAAGGGGAAGGAAAAAAATTAAGGCAGTTATCCATTTAATTATACTCTGGGTTGAAGCCAGAGCTCTCCTCTCACCCACATAAGGATCTTAAATATAGAATACACTTTATATTTTATGATGAGATTAGTAGCCTATACTGCTTATTCACTTTCAGTACCAACTTTAGCTGTTATTTTCAATTGTAAGTCATGAAAACTGAAAGCATTTTGATATCTCTTTCACATGAAATGACTCAGCTTCTTCACAAGGTTGACATCTGGCATTGACTGCGATGTTAATTTTAATACACACTTACATTAGACATGTATGTGAACTTATTGCCCTGTGTATGTTATCCAGACAACTCAATAAGGTCGGAAACTAGATGATGCTAAAAGATCCTGACTTTTTTTTTTTTTCAGGAGAGTAATCTGTTCCAGATATTCTAGACACACAAAATTTACGTTCAGTGTAATCAGCAGTCATTGTCCACGCTTACCCCGGAGGGCTCAGCTGCAGTTCTCCCTCTGGTCACTGTCTACTCCCATCACTGGAGGACACCCCATGTCAGCGTGTCTTGTCTGAATCTTTTTAAGTGGAAATTACAAGGACCAGGGAACTGAGGAGCGATATAAGCAAGATCTCCACGGCACCAGAGTCATGTTTCCCTGCTTTTGCTAGGTTATGCTGTTATGATTCACTCCTAACTCTGTGTTTATGTCTAAAATCATCTTTCCAAATGGGCATGATGGCACATGCCTTTAATCCCAGTAATCCCAGTCCTGGGGAGTCAGAGGCAGGCAGTGGACCTCAGAGTCAGACCAGCCTGGTCTACATAGTGACTTCCAGATGGGCTGGTACTAGGGAGATGCTGTCAAAACAAAATAAAACATAACAAAATAAAACAAAACAAAACCAACCAACCAGCCAAACAAACAAAAAGTACTTAAGAAAAAACCAACTCTCTTCTCACAGTAAGCACACACTTTTAAATAACAGAAACAGGGGACTTTTTTTTTCAAATTTGTTTGAGTGTATTGCCTGCATGTAGGTAGACGCGCCCATGTTGTACAATGCCCACAGAGGTCAGAGGAGGGCACTGGATCCTCTGGAAGGTGAGTTATTGTTTTTTAGCCACCATGTGGGTGCTGGGACTCAAACCCAGGTCCTCTGCAAGAGCAGCCTGTGCTCTTAACAGCTAAGCCATCTCTCCAGCCCTGAGAAGGGAACTTTTGAGAGCTGAATCTTCAACTTTCTGCCATTTCCTTCCATCTTGGGTACCTGGCTCTGAATCTTTTCTGGTCCCCCTCTCTGTATCAGACAAGGTGATCATCTGGGAATCAAACACATATTTTTCATTTCTATTATGACAAACTCCTTAGATTACTTAAACAAGGCCAATATTAAAAATCCAGTTTTCATTCCATATGCATCCCTCTACTCGTGTAAATTGAGAATTCAAATTACTTTCCCATGAGCTTCTCTTTATTAAAGCTAAATTAGAAAGTGACTCTGGAGAATTCTTCTTTGTGTTTATAGGTAGCCTCATAGACCAAAGTAAAAGAGAAAGTCACATTTAGAAGAAAGGACTACTTGCTTTTACTCCAGTGAATTCTTAAAAATCAATGATGCTTCAAGGTGCTGTATTGAACGGGCACTTCAGTACCAAGAGACTGCTACCTGAGCTGATGGTGCTCATCTTCAGCTGAGTAAATGCTTGTATCACGGACAGATCGTGGCTCCCTTTTGGGCTTCCTTCTATTATCCCTCTTATCCAAGGAAATGAAGTGATTTTTGGTTAGTAAATAAGATTTTACTTGACGCTCTGAAGTTTTGCTAACCTGGGTAACTTCCACATCATTAAGCTTTATCTATTTCAAAAATGGTTCTTTTGCTGACAAATATAAATTCCCCATGATGCATTTCCTGATTATTCTTTGGAAGAGAATTCATTTTTCCATATTAACTTCTTTCTGCTTCTAAAATATTAAGTCATCAGTAGAGATCAAGGAACTGGAACAAACAGAAGAGGGAGACACGCTTTTTCTACTCCTAAAGGGAGATTTGATAGGTTGAGAGGTGTTAATGCTATCAACAATTGACAAATCCAACTCGGCACAGTGTGAAACACGTCAGCTTCAGTTTTAATAGCTTTCTCGGAAATATTTTCCAGTGTAGTAGAAAAGTAATCCATCCTTTTGTTTTCTAAAAAATCTGATATGTATATTTTTTTTGATATAAAGCCTCTCTGTGTTGTTCAGGTTGCTGAGCTCAATCAATCCTCCTGCCTCAGCCTCTTGAGCAGCTGAGACTGCAGATGTCAGCCACCACGCTGGCTTCTGTCCAAGTAATATGAATGTGTAAGCATAAATAGTACATCCAAGCAAGCCTGAGCCAGTGTGGTCGAACTTAAATAGCAGTTTCTGTCAGCTTTCTCTTAACTTCCTGCAAGACAGCAAGGCCTTTCATTGAAGGTAGTGACCTTTATTTATCTTCGTGTTACCCACGTAGGTAAACATTCAAGAGGCTTTATCCATAGCTTAGCGCAGGACAGGCAGGTCTTTGGTTGGAGTGAATAATTAACAGGCTTGCTTAATACACTTTGAGAGACTATGACTCTCAATACTGCAGCCAGTGTTCTTTTTGGTCCTATTGCAAGCTTATAAAAAACAAAAACAAACCTGATGGCTCAGTAGGAAGACACATGTTCCAAGTCTGATAATTTGAGTTTGAATTTCACGAACCCAACAGTGGAAGGAGAGAACAGACTCTTGCAAGTTGTACCTTGACGTTCACACACACACACACACACACACACACACACACACACACACACTGGGGCACATGTTCCCCAACACAAAGAAATAAATAAATAATAAATAAATAAATAATAATTACACAAACTTAAAGAAAAAAACTTATTCTAGTAGGCAAGTGTGTTTTCTGGTTCTAAGGGTTAAATACTTGCATAATTTGAAGGGTTAAATACTTGCATAATTTGAAGAGATGTAACACATGTTAGAAGTAGTAGATTACACTAGAAACTACACGTAGTCTGTGATATATAGAGGAGTAGAACATGTTTCACTAGGCGTCTGCACCTGTCCTTCACTGGCAAAAGCATTAAGTCATGCGGCTGATGAAATTGATGGGCTTTGGACTGGATTCCTGTACTTCGGAGACCTGGAGACTAATCGCCTCTGCCACTGTCCTTACCCCTTGTCTACTTTCTGCATGTCTGCTAGTCTCAGAATATGTGCACCTGTCTACAAAACCTTACGATTGCTTTGCTAAACTCAGGAACAGATGATTCACACTGTGACTTTCTCTCTCTTTCCACAGCCACTATCCTGTATCTGCAGCCATTTCTGGGGATTGGCTTTTTCTTGCATGCTGTGACTAGGATGGAGGCTTTTTAAGACCTGTTTTAATGGAAAGAATCACTTTCAGTCTGGAATCTAAGATGAAAATGGATTCTCCAAAGTGCAGGGATGTGGAGGTCATGGCTCATGCTGAGCAACCCCATTAACTATTCCCTGGGTAGGAGAGACATTGGAGAGGCACACACCTCACCCTTGTTGAAGGCCTCAGGGAAAATACTGTTTCTAAAAGAAAATGGGCTCTGGGCAAGAATTAAAAGAGGTCTTCTAATGTAAGTGCTAGAGTCCAGCTTTAAGCTTCATTGCCCTCAGATACATCATCAAAGTGACATTGCTGATAGAGGAAATTCTGTGGTCTGACTGCAATTTCACAAGCAGAGAGCTTTCTTTTTAACTTACCCGCAAACTTTATCAATATTTTGTGGTTTTTTTTTTCCATTTACCCAGGAAACTGACAGATGGAATATTACATTTTGTCTTTTGGTTCAGGGGCCCTTGGTGACAATGAAATCTCTCCCAGGCCTTGCATTTAAGTATGGCTTGTTTTCCATCCAGGAGGCCCCTCATTTACCAAGCTTCATAACAAGGCATGATTTCCCAACCCCTTCTAAATTTCTGAGTTAATTTGAGGTTTGTTTATTTGCTATTATAATCTAAAATACATGGGAAAATAAGCTTGATAAAAGAATTGTATTTCTTTTGTTTACTTCACCAGTACTGAGCCTAATTTCTGGTCTATACAATGCTGTGCCTAATGCATATTTATTAATAAATAGTTAGATGAATGAGAATATATTAAGTTTAATATACCTGTCTTGAACAATATTTAATCATACCTCACTTTTTTATAGGTGGCAATTGGCAGAGCCATGCACTGTTTACTTTGGTTAATAACCAAGGACACATATGATGTTGGACCCATAAGATTATAAGGGAGCTAGGCATGGTTGTAATCTCAGCCCTTGGGAGGCAGAAGCAGGTGAATTTCTGTGAGATCCAGACCAGCCTTGTGTGTAGAGTGAGTTTCAGGCCAACTGGAGCTACAGAGAGATCCTGCCTAAAAACAAACAAACAAACATAAAACAAAGTACAAACCAAAAACATCATAAGGGAGATGAAAAATTCCTACCACCTAATGAAGCCAAAAGTATATACACAAAAGCATGCATTTTAAAGTACTAAATATTATAAATGATTCAAAGCTCTGTTTTACCAACTGGATCATCTGATGTTCAGAAAGACTGATTAGATAAGTCAGAGGATAAAAGGAAGGTAAAGTGATTGAAGTCATAGTCACACACCACCATAGCACAATGCTTTGTTTATCTGTATATAGTAATGTTGAAAACAAACTATCAGATTGCCAGTTGAATATGTAACATATACAAGTATGTATAGAACATCATATTTGATAGTAGTCATAAGTGACTTATTTTATATTTTACTGTATTGTTTCTCATTATTTTAAAGTGTATATTCTATTTATAAAAGTTTTTTTACTGTAAAACAGTACATTGTGATTTTCTGGGGGCAGCCACTTGCATTTCCTGTTAATGAATCAAAAGATGATGTAGAAAGACTGATCTAAACTATATGGTGTTGTGGAAGTGCATTTATTGATTATTTGCACAATGACAACTAGGCCCAATGATGCGTTTCTTAGAACACATCCCGATTTCTAGGCAACGTACTACCTCTACCATATGCGCTAATAGGTAATTTAGAAAGCTATCCTCTAATTTTTGTTCTAAGAATTATAATGACACAAAGGCTTTGTGTTGTTAAGTGCATTGCCCAAAGTAACATCATTCTTATGAGACATAGAGTGAATTTAATTCTTGGTGATGTTTCTTCAAAATTCTGCTGTATCTCTGGATTTGAATTTGGGCTCCTGTGCAGTGGTTAAATGGCCATTAGAATGCTCCCTCAGCTCTCAATTTCATTATTTTTTAAGTGGAACTAATACCCACTGATAGTTTCTTAGGAAGACTAATTCACGGATTACAGAGGTTAGTAGAGTTGATTCTTGTCACGTAGAAAGTGACCACTAAAAATGAGTTATTAATGTTATCATGATACATTTAAGAGCTTATCATAATTGCCTTCTAGATATTTATTAATTACACAAATTTAGTAGACATTTGATTTTTACCAATGGAAAAATTTGACAGATAATTGTAAAAAATTTAAAATAATAAATGTACTAAATGTAAAAAAAGACAGTTATTAAAGGTCTTAGCATGGGAAAAATAATCTGTATCACTTTTCTTTATTTTTTAATATTTCAGAATAATGTTTAGGCAGCAATAGGAAAAGAAATAGGTAAAGGCTGTTAGGACATATATAATATTCATAACTGTGATGATATATTTCACAAGATGACACGTGACATATTTGGAGGGTCTTTGATAGAGGTGATTGATTAAGCTATTCCTATTGTCATTAATAACTCCTCTTTTGGCAATCTTAGTTTCAATAGCAATGTTACTATGTTTCAATAGAATCTTCAAAGGTCGTAATTACACCATACTTATTTTATGTGTATGACTGTATTGCCTGCATGTATGTGAGTGCACCCGTGGAGGTCAGAAGAGGTGTCAGATACCCTGGAACTGGAGTTACGAACGGTTGTTAGCCACCATATGGGTGCTGGGAATTGAACCCCAGTCCTTTGCGAGAGCAATCAGGTCTCTTAACTGCTAAGCCATCCTTCTAGCTCCCCTCTTCCAATTCTTTTATCAACACTCAGGAACATCTATCAATTTTAATTAAATCTACGAATGAGATAGAAGACAAAAGTATATACTTAAAATATTCAGTTTTCTTAATGTTTAAAATCTATTTTATTAATATAATTCACTTCTAACATGTAACAACAGCTAAATTACATGACACAGAGGACAATTGACCATACCCATACCAAGTCAGCACAAGGATAAAATAAAGGTAGAGTTAAGAATTATAGATGTGTGAGAAAATTATCTCCATGTTAAAATTTTGACCTGATTGTCTGGTTATTTAATTTCTAATTTTCTTCATATCTTGCTTCATGAGAATTCCTACACTGTGGAAGTCTGACAAGAAATCAAATATTTCCAGTAATAAGCTAATGGTGACAAAACACAGTCCTATAAAGATCTGAAGATGTTACCAGTCTCTTTCTGTATGCAATAAGGACTATCTTTAAACATAGTCTGACAAAGACTGTAAATCATTTTGAATAGAGAAGTCATGCAGAACAAAACGAACTCAAAACTAGTTGGGGAACATCTGTTTCTGTTGGTAGTAATCCAACAGACCTTGATATAACACTAATATTTTTAAACAATTTATTACTCTTTAGCAAGAGTTTTCTGTTCTTGATTATTGAACTCTGTCAGTCATTTAAGTCATCAGTGAGATTCTTTGTCCATTTTCCTCTGTGCTGACTTACTCTGCTTGGATTGCTGTAACAGCATAGTATAAACCAGATAGCTCTCACATAGTTACATTTTATGTCCTATCATGCTGGAGATGGAGAAATCCAAGATGAAAGGAATGATAAATTTGGAGTCCCATGCTCTGGTTTATAGATGGCACTGTCTAACAGTCTAATAGTGCCATTGCATGGTGGGAAGGTGTAAGTAACAAAAGCGTTAATTATACCCACATTGCCACACTCCCAAGACCTACTCTTCTAAGACATCACCTCCCAGTATCACCTTGAAAATTTGATGTTTTTAAAAAAGATTTTTATTTTATACGTATTAGTGTTTTGCTGCATGAGCGTCATGCCCACAGAAGTCAAGAGGTCATCGGATGCCCTGGACCTGCAGTTACGGATGGTTGTTAGCTGTCATGTAGGTTCTGGAAACTCAACAGGCATCCTCTGAAAGAGCAGCCAGTGCTGTTAACTGCTGAGCCTTCTATCCAGCTCTGAGATGGGATTTTTGTTTGTTTGGTTTTTGAGACCCTCAGTACTCACAACAGATCTTGGTTTTCCTACATTTTGTGAGGTCTTCCTGGGCTCCTTCGTGCTTACCTGCTTTGTTCAAGGGATGTATGCACTCCTTCAAGTAGGTAATCTCTGGTTAGAGGGAGACCCAAAGACAGAAAGGCTCAGCAAAGAAGGCAGCACAGCCCACGGACATTAGTCTTCCACAACTAAACCACTTTATCTTTTCCTGCTGTTGTTCTAAGATGTGTTTTCTCCTTCCTTGGACTCTTTATACAAATAGATGAGTTGTCATATACCTTCCAGTAAATTGATTTGCTTAAGAGAAGCAGAGTCTGATCTTATTTGATTTCAAAGGACACTGATGAATTATATACCAGTAAAATTATTACATATTGTATGTATGGTAACAGTCACCTTCAAGGTTGGAGCCTAATGGTATATTTTACTTTTATAGCAACATAGCAATAAATATATATTGGCTGCTTGATAAATAGTTGCTAAAATAATTATTTTAAATAATGATGGGTAGTTTTAAACTGGCTTCATACTAAGGATTTAATTTCATATCTACTGTGTGCTCTTCTCCAAGGGAAGTATTATCATCAGTCTACGGGCCTCATGGAAAGAACAGCAAAGAGCAGGGTCAAGTGCTGTGTGACCCCACTGTGCTTCTCAGGAGCTCTGCCAGCTGTGATTCTTCATTCATACTCTGTCTTCTCTATACAGGAATAAAAGATAATATTTTCCTTGAGGTTAAGAGACTACTGTATAATATTATAAAGGGTAATATCAAATCAATATTAGAATTTAATGAAGGTTAATTATATTTAATCATTTTAGAAATAAAGCAAATGAAGCACAGATTGAAATGGATGTGTGTTCACATAGTGAGGACCTCGCTGAATGAGGAGACCATGGTGTGACCATCAGAGACCACTGAACGTCCGTTCACACGATACTGGTATTCTCTTGTCCTTCAAGAAATGAAACAAAAGAGCTGTACCTTCCCTATCTCATTGAGCCTTATGTCCTGAACTCCTGTTTGTCCTATTCAGTAGCTAAAATGAAAGAATTACAAATATAAAGGCTTGAAAATAACTTGGAGCAAAATCGTGTCATATCCTATTAAAATAAGAAAAAGGGTATTTTATTTATGATCACTCTGTAATATTGGTACTTAGGCTTTAAAATTTGCATTACTTACTAATCATTAAAACAATAAGTATGCAAACTCTTCAATGGTGTCATAGGCAGGCTACTATCTTCCACATGGCATCATTGGCTTTGGTTCCCATGGGAGTGAAGGGATTTTTTTTTTTTTCACACCGCTTTTGAGCTGGTGCTTGCTTATAATTATTCCTCAATGCCTCAGCTTTGGAAGCAGCACACAGTGAATGCAATTGGAGGGTCTCTGAGCTGTGGCGGACACAAAGCATATCTATTTGTCATTCTGCAAGTAGAGCTGGCCCTGAGCACGAGGTCGGTATAAATATATCTTCATCTTGCTGCACGCTAACCACCCCTTCTCAATCAATTCCAAGTCACAGTGCAGTTCGAACACATAATAGAAAGTTATTCCAATACAAGAGACTTAGCAGTTCAGTGAGCTGCACATGGTACGCGTGGTGTTTCTTTAGAACTTAATAATTCATCCTTTTCAGGGCTAATTGGGCAAAAGTTCTGGGAATTGTCTCTATGCAAGTGAAAGGAGAAAAGTGGAAAATAATTTAACCTTTTCCAGGGAAAATTAAGTTGGTTACAGTTTAATTTCCAGTGATTAAATTGAAATAAATTTGAACTCACAAGGCTGAATATTTTTCAACCTTAATGTAGTGTGAAAATTTTCCCTCTAGTTTTAACAAGGACTTGGTTTTTTAATTTTCAATTGCTTACATTGCATTGGATCACTAACATTAAAATATTTAACTATTTTTAACTGCATAAATGTGTATTGATTGGCAATTATGGATCTGTCATTATATGCCTAAAAAGAAAAGTAATTTGTTCATCATTCTTATCCACTATTTAATGTGTTTTTATCAAGCATGTGCTTTCTTCTAGGCACTGGTGCTAAGGACGATAACAGGCATACAGTCCTCTTTTATGATTAACTAATGTTAGAAAAGAAAGCCTATGAACTAATAAACAAGTTAAATAATATAGATATTGATCACATAAAGTGTTTGGGACTGCTGGCAGAGTGCTTCCCACTTTAAAGAGGGTCACTGTATGTATAAGTACCCACAGGAGGTTGAGCAGTGGAACTTGAAGAAATGTTTGTAATTGAATTTTTTGAATTTCATGCAATATATTTTGGTCATATTTAGACCCACTTCCCTATCTGTGTCCCTCTACATCCCCAGCCTGATTTTGTGTATTCTGCCATACATTCTAAGGCCTATCGAGCCAAGGCCTATCCCCAAATGTTCTGTGTGTCCATCCACTGGAGCCTTGTTAACCTATCTAGCATCACTCCCTTCCAAAACCCAACTCTCCCAGGAGTTAGCAGTTGCCCACAGTTCCTCAGCAAAGGTTAGGGCTCCATACTCACTTTACCACTTCTATGCTGGGATTCTGTCCAGCTTGAGCTTTCTTGGGTTTTGCGCATGCTTTCACTATTGCTGCGAGTTCATATGAGTAACTTCCCAGCTGTCTGAAAACTCTCTTTCCTTGTGGTTATCAACCACCTCTGGCTCTTAAAATCTTCCCTCCCCTCTTCCAGAATGGTTACTGAGAGTTGGGTGGTGGTTGTGTGATATGGATGTCCTATTGAAGGATAAGTTCTCTGAATTCTCTTTTGCTTTGCAGTAAAGAACACTTAGGTGGTGTTAAAAACGAGAGGGAGGATCTCTGTGAGACTGAGGCCAACCAGGTCTAGGAGACCCTGTCTCAAAAAGACCAAAAGGAAAAAAAAATACCCCAAACCAAACAAAAACATATGTATGTCTATATGTGCATATATGTATATATTACACATATATGTCTATATGTCTCTATATGTACATATATGTATATGCATATATGGATGTATATATGTGTATATATGTGTGTGTCTGTATATATGTGTGTGTGTATACATTATGAGTGCATGTGTATAGCTGAAAGCTATATACCAAAAAATTATAGTGCCAGGCAAGGGAAAACTCCCTTGCACAAGTGTATATATGTGTGTGTCTGTATATATGTGTGTGTGTATACATTATGAGTTCATGTGTATAGCTGAAAGCTATATACCAAAAAAGTATAGTGCCAGGCAAGGGAAAACTCCCTTGCACAGAAATAGAAGCATTTACCTCTGCTTAATTTAGTGATGATGGGCAATTACATCATTATTATATTTTATAGATGGAGCCTGGACACAGATTTGTAGGCTACAGTGTCAATATTATAATACTGGACTAACAAAAGTATCACACATACCTTGTTCATCACAATAACTTTGCAGTAATTATACCTCAATCAATCACTTGCACTCTGCATATGGATGTCAGATAGAATGTAGTTTTCTGAGGCTGATTAGAGTTTGCCTGTTAGCCCTGCCATAAATCTCAGAGCTTATATTTTTTTGAGCTGAGGTCACTACAATTTCTTTGATGGCTCATTTCTTCACCAAATAAATTACTAGAACAAACTTGCAATATGAATTCCTAAGAGGAAAAAATAAATCTCTTTACAAAACATCCTGAATTAATTCCTTGCTTGCTAATGCAATACTTCTTGTAGATAGATGAGTCATTTATATGTTCAATGGTATCTTAATTATAATTAGTATCCTGTACTCTAAAAATTTGAGAATTGTTTTATTGATAATAGATAATTAAATAAGAAAGATATTTCAAATAGGCAAAGACTTGCAACTAGATAGACTGTCCTTTAAATCACTATTTAAGCTAATTTATTGAGTTCAAATGAATAATCTTTAAGTTGGAATTGTATTGTGTCTGTCTCATGTTTTCTTCATTTCCCCCTTCAAGATGACAACTTACACTCTTGCAGCAGCTTATAGTAGATTTTTTTAAACTCAAAGTAACATAGTTTTTAAATTCAATAAATTGGATTCTTGAGGGCTTAACAGGACTTCTACTTAAAAAGAAATATTATATATAGAGAATTATTTCTGAATAATTATGGTACATTTGCACTAAGTGATAAGTACATGTTAAGGTTATATACCTATTTTCTCAAATGGGTCATTGTGACTTTGATGTTTTAAATGATTGGTTGAATATAATCTGGGAAAATCAGGTGATATGAAACAAAATCACTATATAGACACTGGATTCTTTTCAGCACAATCCTAGCATCTTTCTAAACTACTTTAAGTGAAGCTGGTAGACTCTTTGCTCACTTAATAATGAAAACCAAATCATTGTTTGAGAAAATTTCAGCTGTCTGCAGCAAGTTGATTTAGAAAGTGTGCTGAAGTTTGTCTTTAAATCAGTATTAAACATTACAGAAAATGACAGCCAATATTACCACTGAATTTTCTTTTGCAATATAATTCTGGTGGCTTTATTTGCCCACACTGAGCACTATACTAAACAATTAGCAAGTGGGAGGAAAAAGAACAGGAGAGAGACATTCCTGCTGTTTGAATTCAGTTTTCCTTCAGGAGTGGAAAACCCAGACTCATCTTTAGCCCGATTTCTAACTCACCTCACAGTGCTGTGTGGCCCACTGTTCTCTTGAAAGGCTAGTCTTTAGGGCTACACCGCATGTCCACGGACGCACTAACCAATCACCTTAACCCACTGCGTGTCCAAGGAACCTCACTGCATGGCTGTCGCTCTACTTCTTACCTGGTTCTAGTCTAAGAAAATCCTTCACACTCACCTCTTCGGATACTCCATTTGGTGTATTTCTTAATGCTTTATTATACCTCATGCGCCATCAAATTTTCTGCTCATGTAACAGTTTCAGATTAGTATTAAGGCATCACTTTTCCTCCCGCTGTTCCCCAAATTTGCTTTACACAAATGATTGGCACCTTATTAATGGACATTTCCTGTAATATCTTCTGTTGTCAATTTAAACACTCTCTTTTCTGGGTGAATGGTTTGGTTTAACGTCTTAAAGAAATTGCAGCATCAGGCAATAATAAACAACAAAATACATTTCAAAAATGCCTGCATATCTTAGAATCATCAGCATTATAGTATCTAGTTATTTGAATATGTTATCTGAAGAACTGCAGAACTTACATTATTTTATATTCTAATATAGTTCCCCCAAACAAAATAATTTCACAAGGAGTCTAGCTAATAAAATTAGAAATAAGAGCACATTCAAAGTATAATAGCCATCCCATGCGAATAGTATTATAGATTTATGGACCAGTTTGCTAATTAAAGAGAAAAAAAGTAATTATTTAGACAAGAAATAATAGAGAAAAATGAATTAAAGGTGAAATGAAAGAGAAATGCTAAGTGTGTGTACGAGAGATGGAGAGCGAGAGGGAGAGAAGGAGTACACCGTGCAGGGACTCACCGACCACCTAGGATAAGTACCAGAGTCCATGTAGAATAAGTACCAGAGTCTTAGACTTGATCCATGACTTCAAAAATAAAAATAAAACAAAACAGTTCAAATAAAAAGCTAAGCAGCAATCGATTCTGAGCATCAACGATACCATTAAAAATAATAATTTATCAGTTTTACATTCTAGATATTATTCCTATTAAAGCTGAGTATTCCTGAGACTATTTTTTCAGCCAAGGTAACTTATTTCCACATTTATCTTTGATGTATGGGAGATTTCACTTACAAATGATGGGGTTATCTGATGGAAAACTGAACTGACATCTTAAATTTTCACTACTCTGTGCTGAGGCTCAATGTCACTCTAAATCAGCAGTGTTATTACTTAGTTACAAAATAAAACCACAGCCCTGCAAGCAAGGCTTACGTGCTCCCCCTCACTCTTTTCTTACTGGACTTACCCAATTTATATACCCAGATTCAATAAAATAAACACTTAATATTGGAGCAATTATTTATCCTGTGGACTTTTAGCATAAGAACTCAGACATAGTTGGGCGTGGAGGTACACATCTTTAATCCGTGAACTCAGGAGGCAGAGGCCAGTGCACCTTTGTGAGTTTCAGGCTAGCTGGGGCTACAGGGGGATCCTGTCTCACAAAAAAAAAAAAAAAAAAAAAACAAAACCACTAAAAAAACCCTCAAACATATTTTCAAATAAACATCAATTATGCTAACTGTATTACTTTTTCTAAATTATTGAGCACGTTGTCAAGTAATTGTGTACCCACCAAGAAAATGTATTTCTTTCCAGAAAATTAATTTTTCTTAGTCTATATATTTTTTGAAGTTTAAATTCACAAAGAACAGAAAGATTAAATTAAAACCCTGGGGGAAATGAGTCCCTTACTTCCCTATAGTATCATGTCCATGTCTCGCTTTCTTGGCTGACATTCTTCCAAAATATAGCTCCTTTTTTTCCTTCAGTACAAAACCTTCCACTTAGAACTCAAAAACAGTTACTAGTAACAAAAACAAGTTGCAGAAGATGCATTTTTATCATCTTTAGTTTCTTAGCTCACTTAAAAATTCTCCATCTTTGTATGGTTTTAGCAAAGTAGATTTTGTTCTACGTTTTGTTTTGTTTCTGCAGTAATATGCAGACTTTTAGCATAGAATGGCCATCAAATCTTGCCATTTTCACTCCCAGAAGGTTTAGTATCTTGTTTTTGCTGTTGTGTGAGATAGGGTCTGGCCAGGTAGCCCACACTGGCCTGGAACTTGTGATTCTCCTGCCTCAGTCTCCCAAGTGATGGGATTATAGATAAATTCCATTCTGCCTAGCTAGTTCTTGCATTTAAAAAATAGTAATTAATATTTTTATTAATTCTTTGAGAATTTCACTCAATGCACATTTACCATATTAACTCTCCTCCCTGACTCCTAGGCTCATCCCCACCTACCCATCCAACTTCTTATCCTCCCTTTCCTCACCACCCCCAAGGTCCATTGAATTCAATTTGTGCATACTCTTGGCTGTGGGGCCATCCCCTGGAGTGTGGACACCGACCCTCATCAGAGAAGCTTCTTCCTGCAGCAAGTGGTGATTAACATAGAGACAGTTGGTCTGCAGAGTGGTCTGCCCTAAATAGGATACTATATCACAGCCTTATCCTTAGAGAGCTTCTTGGAAGAGGGGGTGGAAAGATAGTAAAAGCTGGAGGTGGTGGAAGACTACAATGAAACTGTTCTCCAGATGCAGCAGGGAAGTTGCAAATCTGAACTCACAGCAGTTGTGACAGCATACACAAGAGCCGTGTGAGCTTTACCTCCATTTTGAACACTTCTGCTTTAACTTCCAGCAGATTTTCATTTCCATGACATATACATGAGGCCTGGCCAGTACTTAATGAATTCATGAAGTCAAAAGCATTCAAGATTTAATTATTTTCCATTTCAAAATCAGTACACCCTCCAATTTTCTTTTTTTCCCCAATGCTATCGTCACTTCTAATATTTAAGCAAAGCTTAAAGATTCCTCTGTATGGTCTGCTGCCACCGTGCTTTAAGGTTTCCCCAGGCTCTGTTGCTTATGCTGTTACTGTTCCTATTTCAGGCCCTTTCCCACACATTTTCACAGTATTGAGAATGGGAGCATCAATATCTTCTGTGGCAGTGTATTCCCAAATTCTCTGTGATCTGATTCTCATGGTCTTTTCTCTTTAAAAAATATTTTATTTATTTTTATTTTATGTGTATGAGTGCTTTACCTGCATGTAGTTATGTGCCTCTCATTAGTGCAATGTCTATGGAGGCCAGAAGACGGCATCAGATTCCATGGAACTGGAGTTAAGGTTTGTTGTTAGCTGCCACATGGGTGCTGCGAAGCAAACCCAGGTCCTCTTCAGAAGAGCAGCCAGTGCTCTTAACCAGAGAGTCATCTCTCCAGCCCCTCTCATGTTATTCTCTACACTTACCTCTGTCCCATTAATCAAAGTCAGTCCAAATCATATCAAATGGATTTAATTTAAGAAAACAATTTAAGGAATTTTTTTTCTCTGTATATCTTCTGTATTGCATCCTCCAAGGGGACATAAATTCTGCTAGTGTTACCATGTTAAACCTCCTCCCCAACTCCTGAATCAAGGCCTGAAGCAGATACTATGATTTCCTGCAAGTGTAAGCATACAGCTCCAATCTTTTCAACCCATCAATTTGAACTAATTTCTTTAGGGAAATTTGACTTAAAGGTAAATTGCCTTATGTCTGTTATTAATGCTACTTAGTTGGCATGGTTTTTGGTATATAGTTGGTCTCAAGAACTGCCTGCACTATTTCCATGTGCCATCAGCCTACACAGCAAGGCCTTAAGTGCTTAGTGAATGAATGATTTGTCAAGCAATAACTCATTGTGATTAATTTTGTATGCCAACTTGAGTGGGCCATGGGACCCAAGTACTCAGCCAAGCATTCTGTGAGAATGTTTGTGGATGAGACGTTCCCTGGAATCCGATTACTGAGTAACATGTGTTGAGCTTCCTAAGGTGGATGGCCCTCATCCAATCAATTCTTCAACTGACCTGAAAAGAGAGGCGGTGGAGTGACAGGAGCATGTGCCTGGCTGACAAAGCGTTAGCAGCTTTCTGCTTTGAGTCGTGTCCTGGACAATCTACCCTTCTCAGGTTTTGGGCTGGAAAGTTTTCAAACTAGAATATCCGTCACGAGCCCTCTGAAATTTCCAGCTTGTTCAATGCAAGTCCTGTGATTTTTCAGCCTTTGTAATCCCCAGAATGAGTTCCTGGGAGCGAGTCTCTGCTTCCTCTCCACACTTTCCAGTTCTCTAGAGATTCCTGACAAATGCCGATCTTGATACTGAAAACATTTCCAGAAGAAGGATTTTTAAAGAATATGTGTTTTACCTTGATGCTGGGGGTCTTGGCATTGGCCCTCTAATTTGATTAAATTTTAAAGCATCAAAGATGACATTTCTAGTAGTAAACAAACACATGTACCTGATTGTAGGATCTAGGAATAAAGACACAAAAAATATTCCCACTGTATACTGCTGATCAAAAACTTACAAGAAACTCAGAGACTGTGAACTTGAGAGATTTGCACTTTGATGATGAAGTAACAAACATAAAACAATTAATGGGTTACTGATGTTGTCCCTGGGTAACCTGGGAAAGAACAAGATGAAATCAGGTATTCAAATTTCCATCTGAAGCACCACAACACAAAAATGACCTGGATTCTGTGATACGTGCCCCTAAACAAAACCGAGATGCAGTTGCAGGGGTGATAAAGATCAAAGTAGTCATTCTTTCACTTAGCTGAATTATAATGAGAGCTTAATTCTCAATCTCAGAGGGGGCCTGTTGTTGAAGTGAGAGCACTGACTGGGAAGAAATGAGATCCTGAAAGTTGGGATGACAACATTTGTCATGATTCTGGGGATGCTGAAGATACTCAGTCCCAATTCTTAGTCCTCTGAATGTGGGAAGCTTTCTTACCTCCACTAGGAGCAGCTTTTCCACCCACAGCAAGACTGACTTCTCCACCGATGTCTAAGGATATGGACCTTGCACTGTCTTAGGAAACTGTGAAGCCCTCCCATGAGACAGGCAAGACATTTCTCTCTCTCCAGGGGATCTAGCCCTTCTGTCACTCAGGCTTCTAGAAGTAGAACAACATTAAGATTCCCAAATGATGCTGGAAGCAGTATGTTACATACCAAAAAGACTATGTGGATTCTCTAATTTATGCAGAAGGAGAGCTAGAGAACTCATGCAAAATGGCAATGAGGTTGTAGGACAATGACAAAGAAGACTAGATGTGATCACCAAGCACACAATTTTAGTTTAATCCTGCACCTCAGTAAGACAGAAAAAGCAATTGTACATTAATTGGTTGATTATCTTAAACATGGACAGGAAGGTGATCTACACACACAGGGAGTTGCAAAGGTCCTATTAGCTGAAAGTAGAGGAAGTGAGGCATAGGTTTAGGGAAAAGGGAGCTGGAAGAGTACATTTGTCCTTTAAGATCTATCATTCACACTGAGGGGTCCAGAAGGTTCATTTTTTACCAATACTGCTGGAAGTGAATTTGTGAAAAGAATTCTGTCATCTTTAAAGAGTTGTATGATTGCTCTTTGGTGTAGCCTAGACTTTACTGTATGAAGATTCAGCCAGTACACTGAGAAACCTAAAACCCCCTGAGATCAGTTTCATTCTCAGGAGGAGCTGGGGGGTGGTACTCCTCCCCTAAAGTAAGATGCATTACCATGGTGGAAACAGAATGCAGAATGAAGGCAAGAAACACCCAGCCCAACTGCTGCA
>NW_008334871.1:805431-828483 GCF_000622305.1 Nannospalax galili | reverse complement strand
ATAAACATATGTATATATTATATACATTATATATATACATATATATATATATTAACCAGTCCCTCAGCCCTCCCACAGGAATTTATAATCTTTAACTATGCATTGAAGAATAATCAGAATATTCAAGAATTACTAGGCACTGGTTTTGAGTTGGTCTTAATTCAAAGAGACATCATCCAAGAGTGGAGAAGACAGATTCAACAACTTAAGACTTTTCTGGGACATTCATCCCTGAGAGGCAGTGGTGGAAGGAGGTCTTTTCCAGTGGGCAGAACTTCAGTAGTGGAACCTGATGTCCATCTTGCTTTGAAAGAGAAATCTTCCCATGGGTGGTGTGGTAATTCACCATTTCATTATCTGCAACACTGGTTTGCCCAGATAGGGATTTGGAAGGACTATAATATTAAAAATGATAGCAAATATATTTTTTGGGAAAAGAATATGGATAATACTCTATACATAGATAAAATAAGTGAAGGTATTTATGTCTCAATGAGTGCTCAAAAAATGGTGACCTTAGGACAGGACTTAAAAAATCAAGTAGATAGGATTACACATTATGTGCATGCCAGTTTTTTAACTCAAGTACATCTTCCATTGACCAATTGTCCCTTCAACCAAGTGGCCACAGAGGCAGAATTAGATGTTATGCTTGTTTCTAGTGAGAGATTCCTGCTCACTACCAGACTAAGATGACTAAGATTATTGCCAAAGGCACTGTGTGTCTGAAGGAGAAGCCCAGGCCCAGAAACCAGACTGTTGCTTGGCAGAAGATGACTACATGCACCTTCATCATGGAAGATACTGAACCTTGCTGTGACTGGAACAATATACTGGATGTGCTTTGTTTCTCAGAATGTGATTTCTGTCAAAGGTACCATCTATGCATTTCTACCATGCTTTATCAAAGACCCTGTGATCCATCAATCAATGCTCCCGAGTAACTCCTTTATCACCAAATGAAGTTCTGTGATGGAATTGACTGGTTTTTCATATAACAAAACAGCTGATTAGATAGACTCGTAGAGTAGCCTTCTACTAGTCTATATATGAAAACCTACAAATTCCTAAGCATTTTCTTTTTTATTCTATGGAACTCAAGTACAAGCTACAGACATGCTTTTTCAGTTCATACATTTTCCTCTTCTATTTCAATACTAAACACATCACTAAAATGAAAAGTTGTACTGTGGGTGCTTTTTCTTCTTTGCTCTTTTTGAGACAGTGTCTCCCTGTAGCTCTAGTTGGCCTGGAACTTGCTGTGTTGACCAGGATGACTTCAATCTCACAGTGATCCAGCTGTCTCTGCCTACTAAACTAAGTGTTGGGATTAAAAGCCTGCATCACCACACTCAGCTGCAGTGTACTCTTTTATACTATTTCTTATTTCTCTAAACATATGCAGCCTCCATTTGCTTGAAAACCATTCTAGCACATAAAGGAATATGTATTAAAATATTAAGATGATAGGAGATGAGTCCAGTGTAATCATGGGCCAGGTCTATCATGAAATATTTATCAATATTATTTATATTATTTAGAACAGAATTTTTCCTTTTTTGAGACAGGGTTTCCTTTTGGCCCCAGCTGATTTGGAACTTGCCATGTAGACAAGGCTGTCCTCCAGCTACCTCTGTCTCCCTTTTGCGGGGATTAAAAGTGTACATCACTGTAACTAGTTTGGAACAGTGGTTCTTAATTTTGGGTTAGATTTCATCATCTGTAAAAAAAATGCTACTGGTGCCCACTGACTGCTAACACATGGAAGACAGCAGAGGTGATTTAACTCGTTATAGCAGTTAAAAATTCTTTACACAAAAAATGGGAGCCAAAATCTATTTCATTTGCATGTTTAATATGCTAAAAGTATGCTAACATCAGTTATATGGCATACATTATTAACCTGAACAAACTTCTTGAACCTCAACAAGCATCTCCTAATACTTAGTTATTTTTATAAAGTTAAAATGATAATTATAAATTCATTCAAACAGTAGTAAGTTAGACTCAGAATTGAAAATGGTTGACACTGAGAACACTGACCTGACTTCAAACTGGCTTGTCTTGATTTTCAGAATACTTAGGGAAAATCTCAATTGGAACATTCATTCTCATGTAGGCAAGTGTATTCAAATTTCTTGCCACATTAACTGATATGATGCATACCACACAGTAAATGCTAAATATAAATCACTGATCCACAAAGGAAGCATTTTTATTTTAATATTTTACTTATTATTTTTATTTTACGAGTGTATTACCTGTATGGGTGTAAGTGCACCTGTGTCATGCAATGCCTGAGAAGGTCAGAAGAAGGCATCGGATCCCCTGAAACTGGACTTACAGAAGGTTGTTAGCTACCATGTGGGTGCTGGGACTCAAACCCAGCTCCTCTGTAAGAGCAGCTAGTGCTCTTCACTGCTGAGTCATCTCTTCAACCCTGGAAGCATCTTAATATTATTAGGGTTAAAGGGATTGCTCTTTCCACATATTATGAGAGGCCTTTTCGTTGTAAGCAATAACTTCGTTATTTTGCCTTTAAATTGTTTGCTCACAAATAGAGTAGTAACAAAGACGTAGTTAAATTATAGCATGTTTCTATATTTTTTATATTCAAATAATGATTTGTCAGTAATTGCAAGGTAGGGTATGAATTTTCCACTTGTTTGGGAACAGTTTTGTACAATCAACAAAAAATAAAGTTAAATGCCACTCAAAGTCATTTTATTTTGCATTTTGAGGACTATGGATTGAGAATATTACAAGGTAAACTGTAGGGATAAGGTCATAAAACCATGATTTATTGCTGGATTTACAGAAGATACTCCATAAGAATACCAATCCAATGAACACTTAAATGTGCTACGAAAAGTCTGATCTTCTGAAATTCATTTTGCTCTTTATAAATGTGTTAATAATACATTTATTGCAAAATGTATTTCTTTCAGTGAGAGCATTCTTTAAAACAGCATCCATTTCATTCCATTTTATAGCTTTCTCATCTGTTGGTTGCATTGTTTTATTTTTATCTAAATAGAACACAACCCAAATTCTGCTCTCCCTTATTATCTTTCCTGGGTCCTCCTTTTACAAACAATGTGGCTATAAATTGGGCTAAGATATGAGTCATATCCTATGTAAAAACCATCTTTCATTTAACTGTGTTTCAAATTTATTTTGTACATTTTTTTCAAATACATAATTCTGAACAAATTATTATTTACCCAGTAGAATTCTTAAGTTTTTCTTCAAAACAATATGTAATATTTTAGAAAATTAAAAATTTCTCAAATGTGAATTCCTATAAATGAGTCTATTTATGTGGGGTTAATGCACGTGATATATTGGTCACCTTCTACTTCACTGATAACATCCTGAGAAGAAAGAAAAACCAAGTGACCTACTCTAATCTTGCCACCTGGATGATCTGGCATATGAACTGATTAGAGTATTGCCGGAGGGAAGAGAAACTGTCACTCTGTTGTGCCCTAGAATGATGCCTTGCCTGAAGATGGGCTGTTGCAATTAGAACCAGCATGTTTGAGGCCCTGTCCCCTGGAGAATGCCACAAAAATTATGAAAACTTCAGAGTATAAAGTAAACAGATTTCAGAGTCTAATTTGATCCCACTGTTTCATGGAACCTCCAAAATGTCCTTGGAGCTGTGACTGCATTCATCAGAATGGTACATCCAATCAGGAGGAGAGCCTTGATGTGCTAGAACATTCCTGGCTTCTTAAGCCTCCTGTTTGCCTATAACCTTAACAGGACTTGGTGACTGATACTGTGGTATCAGTGACCGAGACACATGCTAGCCTGATTTGAAAATCTGATTCTGTTTATCAGCCCAGTATCTTTCCTGAGGTTTCTTGACTTCAATGACTAAAGAGCATATTATTTTCTTAGAATATTTTTCTTCCTTACACAGAAAAAAAATGCACAAAACTCAACTTTGAAAAGCTTTGCTGAGAGTTGCTAGAGGAATTTAACGTTAAGGGAGAATCTAGAACGGTCCATCTTTGTCTTTCAGTTGTTCTTCGTAATAGTCATAATCAAAGGAGCATTATCCCATAAAAACCACCACGTGAACACTGTGCACTGTACTTCTAGAGTACAGTGTGCTGAGACAGATATTTGTTCACTATTACTGAAATGCAGTTTAGTATACAAAATACAAAGGGACAGTTTAAAGTGATGGACATATTTCAGTTTACTAACTTCTAAGCATACTAACCCTGGTTTTAAAAGAATACATGTTTATTTAAGCTCTATGTTTATTCAATATGACTTTATTAATAAGAATTGTAGAAATTCTTCTAAAATCTCTATAGATTAATTCATTTCTGTATGGCTTATTTCTGTATGATGTCACTTGGGCTAATCTACTAACACTTACATTGCCATTGAAATTGTACTGCAAATTTAAAACTAAGAGCCAAAATTTTCTATTTATATTATTGAATGCTGGTGTTGTTTCGAACACTCACTTTTAGGTAAATAAAGTTCTTTTTCTCTTTCAGGTCGTTTGGTTGCCAAATTTCCATTTGATTGCATGAAAATTTACCTTGCATTAATTTCTATAACAAATTTACATTATCTTCTCAATAGATGAAAAAAAAAAGGTTTTGGAAAAGGTCAACATCCTTTTGTGATAAAAGCTTGAAGAAGGTAGGGATACAAAGAACACTCAACATAACAAAGGTTAGATCAGACAAAGCTATAAATGGTGAAAACCGAAAGCATTGATTCTAATATCAGGTTAAGGGTGGTAACTCCGTTTTCCTTCCGTATAATCCTTGAAGTGTTTTCTTTAATATTTTACTTATTATTTTTATGTGTCTGAGTGTATTGCCTGTATTATGCACCTGCACTTATGTCATGCAATTCCCACAGAGGTCAGAAGATGGCATCAGAACCCCTGGAACTGGAACCCCTAGAACTGCAGTTATGGATGGTTGTTCTCTACCATGTGGGTGCTGGGTAGGAACCTGGGTCCTCTGCAACAGCAACCCGTGCTCTTAACTGCTGAGCCATCTCTCCAGCCCCAATTCTTGAAGTCTTAAGTAGAGCAATATGGCCATAGAAAGAAATAAAATCAATACAATTATGAAGTAAGTCTAATTTTTCCTAGTTGCAAAAACTGTGATCTTGTATTTTAAAGACCTAAGGTCTCCACTAGAAAACCCATATGTCTGATAAACACTTTATGCAAAGTGATATGGCACAGAGGTGTAAATGAAAATCAGTAACTTCTCTACAAACCAATAATAAGTTGCCCAGAAATAAATTTTAAAAAATCCAATTTACTGTAGTTTCAAAAAGAATTTAAAAGTTGGAAATAAGCTTACCCAAGGAGTGAAAGATTTCTCTCAATGGAAAGTTTAAGAGATTAAATAAAATACTTGAAGAAGACACTTGAAAACAATGTGGGCTATCCTGGTCCTGGAGTTGGCAAAAATAATAGCAAATGGCTATATTAATAAAATCTGTATGCAGAAACAAAGCAATCCCCATGAAAATTTCTATAACTAGAAAACAATCCCCAAATTCATATGGAATTACAAAAGACAATAAATCAAAGCAATCCTAAGCACAAAGAGCAATGACGAAAGTGGAGCAAAACCTCTTCTCAGCTAGATCACAGAACCGGACAAATGAAAACAGCCCGACAACGCTCAGAAACAGACCTGAAGTCCTGTGCACTCGAGAGCAAACTCATACCACCGCCCCCCATTTCTTGACACGTTTTAAAATATACACTAGAGAAAATATTCTCCAGGAATGGAAACGGAAAACAAGGTAACCATATGTAGGAAAGATCTGTCCTCTGAAGAGCTAGCTCCCCAAGCTTGGTCGCACCTGTTTGCTTAAGATCATCACGAACAAACCTGACTGTTGACCCTCCATAAGAAAGGAGGCCCCGGGAGAGTCAGGCACACCTCCTAACCAATTCCAACCAGTTGCACCAACAGGAGGGACCAAGTGTACCTTAGAGGAAAACGTCATGAGGCATTCTCTTGCCGTTCTGGAAGCTGCTGGAAAGTCATGATATGGAGACTTTCCAGTGTGGCCCTGGTGTGGAGGGAGTCCCTACACTCCTGAAAGTAATCCTTTTCCCACTTCTCTGTAAGTAATCCCAATAAACATTTTAGTTCCCCAAACAGTAGTTTGGAGAAATTATACCTCGGTTTGTCTTAAGTACAGTGGGAGAGAGATCCGGACAGCCATTGTGCCTCTTAGAAGGAATTTTTGCAAAAAACATTATATAAAGGAATGAAATGAAATGCTTGTCTTTCATCCTACACAAATATCAAGTCGAAATGGATCAAGGACTGCAATGTAAGACCTGAAACTTGAAAAACTGCTAGAAGAAATAAAGTCCAACAAACAATTTTAAAAGTGTTTAAAACCCTTAGGTATCAGAAAATGCAAATTAAAACACTTTTGAGAATGTTACATCAGTCAGAATGGCTATTATATATAAAATGTATTGAGGGTGTAGTTCTGTGGCAGAATACTTACCTACTATATTTGAAGCCCTGGGTTTCAATCCCAATACTATCCTAACTCCTCCCCTAAAACCAACAATGACAAATTTGGGTTTTTTTTATCCTGTTCTGTGCTGACAACTTTCAAATCCAGATATGTTTCACACACAATTCATCACATACTTTTTCTTTTTTGCCTTGAATCAGATTTTCACTTCAGATGCCTTCTGTAGTTTGGAAGAGAATCCAGGTGCAGCACTGTGGATGGGCTTTAAGGAACATGCCTTACAGAAGAAAGTCTCCTAAAGAATTGTATATAGAAATTTATGTACAAGGACTTGATTGCTTTGGATTTTATGAATGATGTTCATAGTTACAAGGAAGATGAACTGATAAAGAAACTACAGTCATTTTAAAGAGTAGAAAAGGTAATATGACTTCACTAAATATCAAGGATGGGAGGCCTAGCTGACTACTACTGTTATTATCTGTAATGGTCGCACAGTAAGATAAAAGGCACTAAAATAGCAACATGGTTGAAGTGTACTTGTGTGACTCATCAAAACTCAGTTTTTTTTGTTTTTGTTTTTTTTTGCTGCATTTTATTATCCCTTTAAAGTGTGCAAAGGGTAATGCCTGGGACTAGAGAGATGGCTCAGTGGTTAAGAGTGTAGGTTGCTCTTGCAGACGACCTGACTTAAATTCCCAGTACCCACATGGCATCTAACAACTGTCTTTAACTCCAGTTCCAGAGGATACAACACACCCTTCTGACCTACAAGGGTGGGCATTATATGACATGGGTGCAGTTACATACAATTAGGCAATATAGTCATACACATAAAATTTAAAAATTTAAAGAAATATTCTTTTTCAGGCTGGGCGTGGTGGCCCACACCTTTAATCCCAGCACTAGGGAGGCAGAGACAGGCAGATCTCTGTGACTTCAAGGCCAGCCTGGCCTACATAGTAAGTTCCAGGACAGCTGGGAGGGAGACTCTGTCTCAAAAAGACCAAAAAAAAAAATATTTTTCAGAAAAGAGTAAAGCTTGCACTACTGGAAAACTTGAGTTGGTTCTAAGATTATTTTTCTAGGGGCTGGAGAGATGGCTCAGTGGTCATAGATCTTAGAGAAAACCCCAAGACTGACACATGCATAGACTAACATAATTTCTTGCTATGTGCAAAATGTGTATCCTTATTTACAGAAAAATATCCCAGTCACCACTCATCAAAGAAGCTTCTTTTACACTAGATGAATACCATTACCAAGTATCACAACTGTCACACACAATGCAACCTTTATACCTAAGAGGCATGGAACATGGTATAAAGAACAGGGGTAAAGGAGAGGACACTAATGAATCTCTCAATTCTCATTAATGAAGCTCCCTCATGCAACAGAAGGCCAGGAACACAAAAGTCACAAATGGCCAAAATGTAGAGATTAAGAGTCTACAGAATGGTGGTTCTTGGACAGGACTCCCGTGTTAGACGTCACCCACCCAGGAAGCATTGTGGAAGTGGGGTGGGGGTGGGGTTGTAAGAGCCAGAAAGAAGTTACACTACCATATAGAAACAGAGCCCTACAAGCTCCTGGGACCCTGCTTATATGAATCTACAACAATGGTGTCAGCATACACAAATTCCATGCAAACTCAAGCAGACAAAAACCCAACACAGAACTAGGGAAACGGACAGCAGACTCCAATCCTAGCTGAAGAAATATTGGCAACTGATTAATGCTTGGTGAGGAAGAGCTGCTCTTTCTAAAGCTAGGGACTCTAGATAAGCTGACTAGACGTCTGTAGATGGACTTGCACTGAGGAACATCTGGGGACACTAACTTGACACAATAGGCCTTAATACAAATGACAGAATGAATGAATTCCAGTGGGGGGCTATGGGAGGGTGCCAGTGGGGAAGGGGGTATAAAGATGATTAAGACTGATTGAGATGTTCTGAATGAAATGCACAAAAATTCAATAAAAACAAATAAAAAAAATAAATTTTGTTAATTTATTCTTTGACAATTTCTTGCATGTATATAATACTTCTGGTGACATTCATGCCTCAACAACCTATTTTGTTCCCTGACAACTCTGAACAATCTTCCCTCCTTCCACCCAGTCCCCCTTCCACTGTGTTTTGATTTTCTGTTTGTTTTGGGACCCACCGAGTTCAACCTTATGAACATGGATACAGAGGTATCCATTGGAGCACAGTAACTCACCAGTGGCCACCTCATTGAAATCGATGACTACCCCTCTGTTAGCAGCAATCAGTTGCTACCATCTCTTGTGGGAGGAGCCAGGCACCATGAACCCTTCTGCCATCTGTGATTGAATGTTGCTGGGCTCAGGTTTATGCAGAAACTGGAGTGCGCATTGCCACTGTGATGAGTTCAGGAACCAGTGGTTGTGTCCTATTCCACCTGGATCTCACATTCTTTTTGCCACCTCTTCCAAAACGTTCCCTGAGATTTAGAAGGTTTAAAATAGATGGTCCATTTAGGGCTGAGCACTCGATGGTCATCTACACTCGGCAGCTTGACCTGTTGTGAGTTCCTGCATTAATCTTTGCCCAACCACAAAACATCATTTCTCTGGCCAAAGCTGAGAGCAGCGCCACTCTATGACTACATACATAACAGGAGGCAGTTTGACAGCACATCTGGCTAGCAAGACAAGAATATTAGGTTCACCCCAAGGACTTTTGACCTCCTCAGACATGGACCTTTGTCCAGGTCCACATTAGTAGGCACACACTCTCTCCTGCAGAGTGGGGCTCAGATTTAATCAGAGCAGTAGGCAGGAAGAACAGCCATGAATTCTTTGAAGTTACCAAATCAGCTGACCCCATAAGATTCTGACTTTTCCTCTGTTAAGTTGAGGTGTTTTGTTTCCATGTGGTCCACACCTCAACAATCTCCTCAGCTGGGTACTGCATTCATACCATGGAGCTTCCATGCAGTCTTACCTCTGGAACTGGACTTAGGTGGCACCTTTTAAAGCATTCATGTTTCCTTTGGCATCTGAAATGGGAGACGAAATTCTGACTTTATTTAGCCTCACCAATGAAATGATTTTTAACTCCTTCTTTGTGATTTGTGGGTACAAACAGTATGCTTCAACATTTGGGTAACATACATCAAGCTCGCTGAATCATCTTAAAGGTTTATAATTTCATCAATTTCTTTTGAGAATTTCATACATTAGCACTATATTCACATCGTTTCCACTCCTGTCTTTATTTCTGCCAAAACTTCCATGCCCTGCATGTCTCCGTTTTGTGACCTCTTCTAGAAGTTGGCGTCCTGGTTCTCTGGCTCTTGCAATCTTTCCCCGCTCCCTTCTTCTGCTATGTTCCCTAAGCCATAGTATGGACCACATTTAGATGCATTAATTAGGACTGGGCACCTCATAGTCACTTATTTCTGCATTTTGCCAGCTGTGTATCTTTCCATCTGTTGCAAAAAGAAGCCCCTTTGATGAGTGGTAAGGGATACACATATATGGGTATAAGGATAAGTATTTGGAATATAGCTAGAAATTATGTTGATTTAGGTAATGCCAGTGGTTTGGTTTAGGAAAATGACAATGGTTCTCCCCTAGGGCCTTTGACAAGTTCAGTCCCTAGTATTTGGCTAGGTGTACAGTATCAAGCATGAATTCCCTTTTATTGAGCAAGTCATAAGTCCAATTTAGATAGCTATAAAGATAAAGTTGCCAGTATTGCAGCATTAGGGATATTTTGCTGACCCAAGCATTGTTGTGATTCATCGGCTTTACGGCTTGGTAGGACTTTGATTGCTTTTCTCTGCTGACAGCTTGCATAGCACTTTTTGATGCTGTAAGAGCAAGTCTTCAGAGAGAAGGCTTTCAGGTCATTACAGCTTGATTCCTCAAAGTCCTGTGTGTAGTGTCTTCACCTTCAAGTTCTGGGAGGCAACCAAAGGCCACAGAAATGACCTACATTATTTAGGTAGTCTCTTGGACCTCTCTAGCCAAAACCGTAAAGGAGGTTTCCCATACTTGGCGATAGGCACTAGATAGCCTGCATCATCATCTTGAAGTATGGGCACTGTACATTTGAGGTGGAAGGCAGAAAACACCCTGCTCTTGTTCTCTGTATTTCTTGGAATGATACCACAGATTCATAAGATTTCTTTTGGAAGAAATTTTCTCAAAATTACTCTCTTGATTGGAGGTGATAGAAACTGGATATGACTCTCATGATTCTTATCATGATCATTGATTTTGATCACTTCCTATCAAAGAATAATGATAATATAGAAGATGAAAATCCTTTATGAAGGGTAAAATTGGTAGGCAAACATTGAACTGCCTGAGGACTATTGGCAATGTGGGTCTAACACCATGATGCGTAACAAATCTTTATTATTATTATTATTATTATTTTAATTTTATGTGTACGACTGTATTGTCTGCATGTATGTGAGTGCACCCATGTCGTACAATGCTGCGGAGGTCAAAAGAGGACTTCGGATTCCCCTGGAACTGGAGTTAAGGACGATTCGTAGCTGCCATATGGGTGCTGGGAATCAAACCCAGGTCCTCTGCAAGAGCAGTCAGTAATGCTGAGCCATCTCTCCAGCCCCAAGAAATCTTTTAGTATTAAAATATTTATCTCTGTTGGTTAGAATATTCACCTAAGTAGATAACTGAATAAAGTTTGAAAATGTAAAATTTCACTGTGCAATTATATTAAATTTGTTAAAATTTGAAAAGATACAGATGTATCTCGAGTAAATCTAGATAAATATAGTTGGATTAGTTTGGCCTACATGTGACTCTTGAAATTCTGTCTAGTGATCACAGTCAAAAATACAAGGCATGGAATAAAACTAACAATGAGTCTTCTAGAGCTGTAGGAAGCAGCAATAGTTTAGGCAGAGACATTCGAATACAAGAGTCAAAACAAGAGAAACAAGAAGCTCTCCAAAACAAGAGCACATCTGTGAATTTGTGAAAATACCAGGCTTCAAGTGAGTACAATGAGAAGAAGTGATAGTAATGTCAATATAATATTTGAAAAAGACTAATTAGGAATAGGAATTAGTAAGAACTTGGAGAACTGAGGACAGATAGCTTTATTATAAAAATCTGGTAGAAGCCAGATGATCTTTGGTGAAAGTGAATATTTTATTAATCAAGATCCTTAGTGGAAAAATGTCACCCTAAATTAGTATAACAGAAGACAAATTGAATAAAAGGAAAATTTACAAAATGAGAGCAGGCAATAAGAAAACCACTCAAGATATTACAGTAGCCTAGGATCTAGAACCAGGTGCCTTATCTTTTAAAAACCCAAGGAAGTAAGGGACAGGTGCTTAACAGAGTAAAAGGAAATGACTTCTACCTTTAGGAGGTTCAATTTCAGGGAGGGAGCATTCCCATCATGATAGTTAAATGAGAGCAATCCCATAACTCTAGTCAGTCAATGGGGCAGACTTCCTCATCTCAGGTCTGCCAAGCATCTAAGTGTGCTCCTCACTTGGAAACCCATGTGGAAGTTAAAATAAAAGACAGTACACTGAAGCAGTCTGTGGATTTGCACACATCACAAACATGATAGAAGAAAAGCTCAAAATCAAGAATAGATCATTGATTAAAGCAATGTCAATCAAGGGATTGCAAACTGGTACAGCTACTGTGGAAATCAGTGTGGAGAATTCTCAGAAAACTGAAAATCATATGATCCAGCTCTACCATTCCCTGTCATATACCCACAGGGCTCAACATCCTCCTGTAGAGATACTTGCTCCAGTATTTACAGCAGCGCTCATCACAGTAGGTAGGGAGTGGAAACAACCTAAATGTTCCTTAGCTGATGAATGGATAAACAAAGGCGGTACAAAAAGTTCCACAACTGATCAAAATGCAGAGAATAAGTGACTGTGAGGTGCCCAGCTCTGACACATCCCCAATGCAACCTCGACACCTAAGGCTCAGGGAACATCACACGACAAGGGATAGAACGGTTGTAAGACCTAGAGGAACAAGGTGCCTGCTGCTAGATAATATATTCTAAATATGATAGGGAAGCTGTACTCGTGAAATCTCCACATTATGTTCGTCTAAGAAGACCTGCATAATGACAAAACCAGTTGGCATGCCAATGTGGATGGGGGAAATCTGACAAGGTCCCACCTTGAAAAGAAGAGCTATGGCCAATCAGTGGATGCTGACGTTGGGCAAATAGCTTTTCTCCAAGGATGAGCTTCCTGAGAGGTTATCGAATCCCAAGTAGTTAAACACATGTATACAGAACATCTCCAGATATATGAATGTAACAAATACTCAAAGAACAGAATGAAGAAATGGAGACAGAGTAGGAAGCATGGGAGGGGATAGAGGGAGAATTGGAAGAAAGGGAAAATGATGCAAATAAAATACTCATGCACGAAAATATTAAAAAATAAAATTACACTAAAATAAAATTAAAGTTAATAAAGATTATATAAAGGAAAGGTTGTGAGGTCATAGAGGGCTTTGTGATGGACAAGCATCCAGCCTGTTAGAAGGTGTGGAATGCATTTGAGGAGGGGAGTGGGGAATATAGAAACAGCAGGTGCTCACTAGTAGGACAGGATTTTGGAGATGGAGCTAGGAAAGTGGCATGGGTTAGACACGGGATCAGGTAAAAGGGCTCTTGCTCTAGTAACACCAATGACCAAAATTTAAGGATATCTGTGTATTGAAATAATTGTTTGGGAAGTGTTTCGTTAGAAGTGCCACCTGGGTGTTCTTTGGTTTCTCCACAAAGTAGAGGAGCATTATAAAGTACGTTTATTGATCTTAGTAGGGTGCAATGCAGCATTGATACAACCCAGTGCTGCACGCCTCAGGTAGAAGGGAAAGAGGCACCGAGGTCTGCTTGTGCTAATAATGTAGCACGATGCCTTCAGTTCTCTCAGTTCTGGGGCCAGCCTTCAGGAACATGATGTGGGTATTCTCTCTGTCCTCGCAGACAGTCACCCTTTATTAATGGCATTAATTATATGTGTCCATTAGGCCCTACTTTCAAATACTATTTTGGAGATAGTGTCTGTCTTTTCCTGTCTACTTTCCTACCTTCTCCATTTCTTTTACAGAAATCAGCTGAGATTCAAAATTTAAGAGGTCTGTCCACATTTCTGTCTCCTTTGGCCTGCAAAAAATCATTTATAATACTAATCTGGTTTCTCTTTTTTAAAACACTCATAGGAACACAATGAACTTTACTGATGCAGTTATTGGTGGTATCAGTTTTTCCAGACATTTAGTCTAGTCAATCACAGAAAACAGTACAACTATAAACATTTACTTTGTCATTTCGGTTTCATATATCTTTCATCTATTTACCATAAATGTAGTATCATTCCACTAAGTGATAGCGCTAGCCCATCAAACAATTTGCAAATTTGTGGTAGTGAAAAAAAGAGGTTATGCGTAACTTAATGGAAGTATATTCTTTTTGCATGGCAGCAGCTCATGTACGTGATGCAAACGAGCGTAAAACATGTGCTGTGAGTTGTAAATGTTTGATGCTACAGCCCAAATCACGTATAAATCTGTATGGTTATTGGTTTGAGTGGGTCTTCAAGGGTAGTTAACAGAGAAAAACTGCAGACTGCATGGGAAAAGAGAGCTGGGAGTCACAGAAGTGCCAAACCAGAAGAAGCGGGTGGAGCATACTGAACAGGTAACTATGGAAATAGCATCTGTACCCCCATTAAATATGAAGACAAAAATGTATGCCATGTTACTCAATATACAATAGCACACTTTTAGTGCCATGGAAACAGTGAGATGTTTAATCAGCTGACTTTTCCCTCTGTGTGTAACAAACAAGACTACTACCCGAGGAGTAAGATATGAGCAAGCTTCATGATTGTTTGAACTTAATTACCATATCACTTGTACATAGTGATACAAGTTTCATGTAGATTTCTAGCTTGATGCTAAAGAAACTCTTTTGCCAACCATAAAACAGGAATGCTAGCAAAGAAAAAATTCTAATTCGTTCTCTGGAAGTCAATTATAGAATTCTGCTTACAATGGGAAAATGTCATTACTAGTCAGGATGCAGAAAGATAATGAGAGCCTAACTTGGATTTATCTTTTACCACCTATGCAAGGTGAGATAATTGGGACACTAAGCTTTTGAGTAGTTATCTTTGGAAACAAAGATTCAAATAAATGATTAGTTAACCTTCTTTCTTTGTTAGAACATAGTAACTTTAACAGTGAGTAAATAGGAAAAATTAAGTGAAGAGAGAAATATATTTTCACCTGATCATTAAATTTTCCCTAAGTTACTTACTAGAAACACAGTTGGAGGTTTGTATTGTTTTTTTGCTTGTTTTGTGAGAAAGATTCTCAAACAGTACAATCGGGCATTGGACTTGTATAGCCAAGTATGACCTTGAACTTCTAGTCATCCTGTCTCCACCTTTATTTGTGAGTTTTAGGAGAAAAATATTTAATGTACAAATAGATTTAAGTAGGGGACAGGGAGAAAGAGAGAGCAGAAAGGAGAGATAGAAAATATAAATGAATATGTGATAATAAAGTTTTTCTGTAGTATTTATATTGTCAGTTTTATAAAGATTATTTTTGTTTAATTTCTTATTTTAATATAAAATTCCTTTGTTATAATTTGTAGTGCATTATTCATTTTTCAGTACAGTAACTTTATTAATGTAGATTTTACATATTTTTCTAAAATTTTATGTAGTATAAATATATGTGAATATATTTATTAAACACACAAGAAGATAAACGACAATAGATCCAAAGGGCAAGTAAAAGCAGATAAAATTATTTAAATAAATAATTTCATCATGTTATTTCAGTAGACAAAACAAATTAGCATCCTGGTGCATCTTCCCGTCCCTTGGGTATATTTACTGTTAAAGGAAGTAAACAAAATTGCCAAGGCTAAATATCCAGCAATAGCGAATCTAAAATTTTACCTTGCGATTTCTGTTGTTAATTTATACACCTTTTCTAAAGTGTAGAATCTGTATAAAGGCATCCTATAGTAGTACACGAGGATCTGACCCCAAGTATCTAGCATCTAAGTATGGTCTCAAATGTGAAGACATTAAAATGAAATTATTATTCAATACTAGCAATAAAATCTCAAACACTATTGGTATTGCATTGGAAACAGAGTTGTTTAGTATCCTTCATATTATTTCCATACTGACAATAACAAATAAAATAGGTGATATAAAAAGCAAAAGTTGACTGAAATATAAAAGCCTTTGGGCTCTGTGCAAGGGAGCACCATATTGAGCTCTGTCTTTGTTGTGGGTTGTTTTTTTGAGGCAGGTTCTCCCTGTAACACCAGCTGCCCTGTGACTTATCATGTAGAACAGGCAGGCCTCAATCTCACAGAGCTCCCCCTTCACTTCATCCTGACTGCTGGGATTAAAGGCATGCATCACCACGCCTGACTGAAGCAGTTTTTGGCATTACTTTCCTTGATAAACTGTCTTGTTTTAAGAGAAAAACATGTAGCATGGAGGAAGGAGGATGTTTATATTATAACACCTCTCATAAAGAGTGAGACAGTGCTATTTAAGACAAATGAATATGTGGTCCAAGTTTGTTTTTCCTCTTCAAGAACAGTAACCATCAATGATTTTTTCAGAGAAAAGGTAGATAGCAAGATTGATAGAAGATAGAAAAGGAAGGAAGGAAGGAAGGAAGGAAGGAAGGAAGGAAGGGAAGGAAGGACAAATCAGCTAAAGAATAGCACTCAGTCACTGTAGCAGAGCAAACATTACCATGGATGAGTGACCCAGGGAAATGGGCCAATGTACTGCTGGGGATGAGAAATTATGGAGTTAATTTTAATCGAACCTGTGATTATTCAAATTGGCACGTGAGTTAAATGTCAAGTTTTATATGACTGCTACTTTTTGGATCAAATTTAAATCCATACATTTGAACATACTAAAAACCATTATTTTATCTTTTGAACTTTCTGTGTACATGCCACACAAATCCTCAGTAGTAGAAATTTTGGTTATTCTTACATTGTTACGTATATGTCTAAGTATCTTAATTTAATGTCTGGAACATAACACATTTTTGACAAACGTTTTTGAATTAATGAATAAATATTTAGTTTGAATAAGTTATAATAAATAGGTAACATTGACTGCCAGAGTTAGAACCCGAGTAGCTGTAGTCAGTCTTGGGTCTGAGTCTTCATTATGGATTCACATATCCAACCAAATTCCTCAACATTGTGTCTATTCCAGTAGCTCACATATCAATTGGAAGAAGTGGATATTCTGTAAATTATATATGAGACGAGTAATTGGAGAAGTGGGGAATGGCCTCACGGAATAAACAGTTCATCAAATGTAAAAACCAGGCATTTTCAGTTACTACATGCTAAACATGTTTTATTTTCTATTGCATCAGAAGCAAAATTCAGACAGTGATGATGAAACCGATTTAGAAATTTCACCCACTTAGGGTGGACAGGACGTTGTATATCAGGAATCAAGTGCAGTGATTGACATGAAATACCTGTCCATTACTACTGCTGAATGAATGGAGGAACTCAGTGGGCTTCAGTTCCGTTTTAATGACAGAACAAGCAACTCCAACAAACACAACACCAATAAATTCAAGAAAGTTTAGTAGCATTTCCAACTCCCCTGCTTATCATTGGCCTGCAGTTGATCTATGGTTATCAGCTAGGAAATTCGTTAGATTCATTCTTAACTTTAGAAGCAAAGAAGAGAAAGCTTGTCAATGGGCATGGCAGTGGAAAAAGGAACTGTCTGCAAGGAAAAGTAATGAGTACCATCAGTGACAGCAGGAAGCCCACCTTCAGCCCAGCCTTCCACAGTAGACCAGCCAGGAAACAACTTAGGCCTGAAAATAGCCCTGGGTCCCAAGAACTATTTATTATGTTGTACTTTCATTTAGTGAATTGATACACTTAAAAAAACTTCTAGGAACCATATCTCTAATATCAATATTTTGTATTCATATAATCAGTTGAAATTCCTAATTTTGAAGGTATTAAAGAATATCTAATTACATGTAAGCTGTATTTAAAATAAACTTTGCTTATTTTTAACATTCATTTGTGTATGTATTTGTATGTGGGGGGCTGCACATGTGCTACCACACATTTGTGGATGTCAGAGGACAGCTTGTAGGAGTCAGTGTTCTCCTTCTAATATGTGGGTTCTGAGGAGCAACCCCAGGCCAATAAGCTTGGCAGTAGGTACCTTTACCTGCTGAGCCATCTTGCCAGATATTAAATATATGTTTTAAATGTGATTTCCTTTTGAATTTTAGTTTTATTTTGTGGGTGAGTGCTTTACCTGAATGTATGTATGTTCACCATATGTGTGCCTTGTGCCCACAGGGGCCAGTAGAAGGAGTCAGATGCCCTGAATTGGAGTGATGGATGGTTCTACACTGCCTTGTTAGTGCCGGGAACCAGGACCTCTGAAAGAGCAGCAAGTGCTCTTAACCACTGAGCCTCTCTCTAGCCCCTTTAAAACATTTTCTCCCTTTAAAAATGGAATTATGAAAGCATTTTGAGAATATGGTGGCAAGAGTAGCCTGTCTGAATTTCCTATTCACAAGCAGCAAATTCTTTGCAGAAATTAAAAATCATAGAGCCACATTTATACCTCAGTTAAGAAACAGGCATTCTAACAAAATCCACAAAATAAGCTGGCAGGGCTACAATGAAAGACTTCAGTGGTTTAAGCCTCTGTAGAACAGGAAGTGAAGGTGTTTTTATTCCATTTCTTTTGCTGCCCTGACAAAAAGCAACTTAGGAGAGAAAAGGATTAGTCCATCATAGCAGGAAAGCCACGAATGCCTGGAACTTGAAGAAGTCAGTCACACAGTCAAATCCTCAGTGAAGGGCAAAAGGAAAACAGTGCATTTACAATCACTTGTTTACTTGCTTGCTGATGCCCAGCTTGATTCCTACACCGTTATTCAGTTCACAACCTCCTGTCTAGGGAATGGTATCACCCACAGTGGGCTGGTTCTTCCCATATAATCAGTTTAGACCATCCTCCAAAGACATGCCCACAGGCCAACCCAATGTAGATATTGACAATTCCTTATTGAGACTCTCTTCCCAGGTGATTCTAAACTGTGTCAATTTGACAATTAAGGTAAACTGTCACAAAATGAGAGCAACAGGGTTTGTGAGATGCCTGGGGATGGAACACCAGAATCCTGTTTGGTGTCCATGGAAAGCGGTGTGTGCCAAAAGTAGAACAAACACTGGGACACTGCTACAGGTCAAAGAACTTTCTGGAGAGTCTATAGTAGTTACAACATCAGGGTATATGGACCTGGGTGTTAACTGACAGAACTATTCAGCATAGGGAAATTCTAAGGGAAAAGAATCTAGAATAGAAATAATCATAAAATTTTTTACATAAGTTTTAGAAATTAAATTTTTGAAAACAATATAGAGTTATGTAAAATAAAATTTAAAATGAATACAATGCATATCTAGTTAGAAGTATAATTAATCACACCATAATACACTCTACCAAATGTCTTCTAAACAAAATTTCTATGCAATCATATGTGACATGCCTGAAGAATAGTAAGGAATACAAAGAAATTCAAATTGCTATCAGTAAATACATTAGTGTCATTATTCAAACACTGCCAATTTGCTGTGGTGAGATGCGGCTCTAATTGTGGTCCGTGTCACTGAGCACCTCCCAGCAGGCGATGAAGGAGGTGCAAACCTGAGACCGAAATGAAATCATTCTTGCTTGGGTTTGAAACACTCTGCAGGCACTAAAATTGATCATATACTTTATATTGAAACAATGACCATTCCTACAGCATGATTTGTGGCTCTGAAATGCCACAGTACTTAGAAGGAGTTGGGGATCTTTGGCAAAGCAGCTGAATCCAATACAGCAGGGGAGGCTCATGATACTAAGACAAAGTTTCCTCTGGTCAAAGATAAAATACGTTGAGTCAAAACAGTGTTCAAATAATCCATAAATTGTTCAGCGGACTTAAATACATGACTATATTTTAAAATTCATTATCATATAAAATAATTTAAAAATTCAGTATCATCTACAGCTGCAAAATGTCAGTTACCCACACTCTGCTTTGAAAAGTTGGTAAAATAGACTAAGCACTCATTTTATCTTTCCTTTATAAATTGTCCCACTGAGCAACTACATAGATAAGTTTTTATAGCTGTGTTATAGCTAATGAATGAAGAATGAATTACAGTATCATTTCATGGCTCCTAATGGATTAATGGGCCTAGATGTGGATTATTAATCGCTGTTAGAATCACACAAAGAAGACAGACCTTGATTTCAGGGAAATGGAAAGATACTATTTGAGTGTCTTCCTCAAATACTGAACATAAATCTCCCCCAATTTCTAAATTCAAATACCAATTTGCAGAAAATATAGACCACGATGCAGGAAAAGTTATGAGGAATTGTTTACCAAATGACATTTTGATCTCTTATTTTTTTATTAAATTAAAATAGAAATTTTAAGAGATATAATTATTTAGTAAATGCCTTAGCCTTCCAGATAACTTCCCCAGTTCACTGAGAGAAAATTCAAACAGGTTTTAAATATCTTTGATATTAAATATGAACATGATGTAAATCAGTTCAAGGTGACTTCTGTGCTGACAGGCTAGCTAATGACAGTCACTGAGAAGGATTACCACTGCATAAAACTGTGTTGTTGAAATATGAATGCAAAGCAAAAAGATTACCTTTCTCGTTTTGAAGTTAATTTAATCCCAGGGCTTTGCTACATTCTCCCTTTCATTCCAAGAATGTCACTGATCATCGTAACCAGAATGTTCTGTGTTCTGTCTATTTCTTCTTGAAACATCCCATAAAATACTTCGGAGATGTCTGAGTCTCTGACTCTAGGTTTGAATTTTCTCAATCTACAAACATACTATAACCTTTAAATATTTGTAATGTAACGAGAAGTAAGAGCCAATGGTATTTGTTTTCCTTCGGAAGTAACTGCTTCTGTGCCTGGACTTCAGCATCTGTCATTCAGACATCAGCCATGTATTAAGTTTCCATTATATACAAACTCCTAAGGTAGGTGCTGGGTATAAAATAACTAAATTTACTTAAACTTTTCACAATACTCGTAAGTGTGAGACATCTCTATTGCTGGCAGATCTGTAATTTAAACACAGAAATATAAGCTCCAGGAGTGTCACCTATTCTCCAACATCTTCCATTCCTTGTACATTTCCTGTCTTGGTTATTGGTTTTTACGTGACTAAAGGAAACAGTAGTTTCTTTATTGTATATGTAGGTACACAAATTTAACAAAAGTGGTGTAAGTGGTACTTCATAAATGGACTTGCACTTCTTACAAAATCTTTCTCAGATTTTTAAAGGTCACATTGCACATAATTCTGGAAGTCGCTTGATAGCTACAAGGTACCGAGATGCACAGGTTGTGAATGGAGACACAATAGCTTGTGCGGAGTCACATACTGCAGATGGAGACATGGTAGCTCAAGCCTGTGCACGCTGCTTGTGCACTGACAGAGGCTACAAATGAAGATCTAGTAGCTCAAGCTGTGGTCGTGCTGCTTGTACTCAGGAGGCAGTGCCTACTTAGTGTGAATGCTCACAACAAAGACACCAGAAATGTCCTGTCAGTCTTAAAAGCTATTTAAAAACCATAGCCACATGGTTTGTTTCCCAGTCACGGCCATCTGATACACACATCAGAGTATGGCTAAGAGTACTATAATGGGTATTTTAAGCTAATACATTTAACTTTTAGGGATAATAAATTATTTAAGTTGTCATCAAATTTTCTTCCACTTTCACATAATAGTAAATGGAGAATATATTAGTTCATCAATATCCATGCATTACTATTTTTATATAAGGCAACACATGAGAGTAGGTCATATGTACTAGTAAAAGGTGAAGGATTTATACTGTCTCAAGAGAAACCAAGGTACTAGGTGGTAAATGTTTTCATCGTTAAGTTATTTCTTTTGCAGTGGTACGAAGCTGGGAAGTGCTGTTCAGAGTTCTACAACAGCAGCAGGGTGGAGTGAAGAAAAGAAAGAACATTGGTTTTCAGATATGAGCATGAGAGTAAACTCTAAATAGCCAGTGAGTACATGTCCATGAGCAGGCAAGGTACATGTCCACGAAGGTACATGTCCACGAGCAAATGTGTGACCAGGAAAATTGCTAAGTGTCTCCTGATAACTGTCATCCATCTGTAAAATGCTGCACGTAGCACTTAGTGTGCATTTTGTTATTTTATTAAAGTAAGGTAAGCCAAATGCCTACTTTTTGGCATAATGATGAGGCAGATTTTGAATAACTAAAGTAACAAAGAAATGCACATTAAAAGTTGACTGAATAAAGTGTAATCGCATAATACAAAAATTCTATGGTATTTCAAATGAAGGAGAAATTGCTGCTTGAAATGGTATAGACTTGATTTTTCAGAATAGCTTAGAGAAGTGACTCAAAAAGTTTAAATATAATTGTGAATAATGTATTTATATGCCCATTAAACTCTGTATAACTTTATAATTTCAACAAATTCTACAAAAGCAGTAAGCAGACCACACACATGCACAAAAGAAATTGTCACCTGAAATCTGAGCAAATTGCAATAAGGAGCAAGACATGGTAACGGTCAAGTATGTTCACCAGCGGTGTAAACACCCACATTAGACTTCTCAAAGAACGCTTTGAGCCAGAGCAAAGTAGGCCCAAGAAGAGAGCTTGGATATTCCAGGTTAGGCTGTGGCTTAGTGGCAGACAACTCCTCGAGCATGTGTGAAGTCTTCATTTCATCCCCAACACAAGAAAAATGTAAAGACAGACAAAACTTAAATTCACGATAGAACATTCAAAAGTCGTGGCCCTGCGCATTTTCATAGATTAAACTAAAAAGCAAATGTATCACACACATAAAAAAGAAGGCATGTATGTAAAGGTCATCAGGAAGGAAAAACAAATAATAGCAACAGCAGATTTAGATTTCCAAGAACATAAGACATTGGAGAACTTAAATCAATAATTAAACACAATTATGTATGACTTAAAGAGATAAAGATAAAGGCCAAGAAAATTTCAAAGAAATGGGTAATAAAGATATGGAAAATGGGAACGACAGAAGCTTGTATATTCTCTCGGTGGGAATGCAAATTGTGGATTGTTCTGTGAAACAATTTCACATTAACTATGAATAAGAATGTATGTGTATTCTACAATTCAGTATGGCAATTGTACTTCTAGATCCACTTGACTGAGGTCTAAAGGAATAGCTCGTGTAAGTAAAGGAAGCCTTTAAATTCAGGAAGACTGCTCACAGGGAAAAACCCTTGCTATTTGAGCCTGATGACCAATTGCTGGAAGCCAGATTTAGAAAAATAAGTAGAAGCCAGAATGATGCGGTGTGCACCTGTAATCCCAAAACTCCAAAAGGGCAGATGTGTGTGTGTGTGTGTGTGTGTGTGTGTGTGTGTGTGTGTGGGAGGGGGGAGACGGGAGAAT
>NW_008334871.1:793075-805261 GCF_000622305.1 Nannospalax galili | reverse complement strand
CACACACACACACACACACACACACACACACACACACACACACCCCAATTCATTTCTTTTTTTCTTTCTGAGGCAGGGTACTCCTATAGCCCCAGTTGACCTGGAACAAACTATGTAGACCAGGCTGACTTTGATCTCCTAGAGATCCACATGCCTCTGCCTCCTGAGTGCAGAGACTAAAGGCACTCAGCATGCCTAGCTCACTATCATCTTTTTGTTTCACTAAATTCATGTTTTAAAAAAAAATTAAAAGGTACCTTCAATTTTCATTTTCATTGTAAGTGAAGAGACTTAATCCTAGGGATGACAATAAATAAATAAATAAATAAATAAATAAATAAATAAATAAATAAATAAAATAAATAAATACATAAATAAAATTTTCATACAGAATGAGAACCAGAAAAATTGCATAAGTGGTGGAAGAATTTGGAACTATAAATCAGTCTTCGAAGAGGTTTTAAGTTCAAAACCGTGGTAGCCATGTGATATTAAATAATACACCCAAACCCACCAACCCAAACAAATGTAAACCAAACCGTCAGGCAATTATGAAAACCATCCATTGTTAATATTGTAGACCTAGCTCCATTTCACATTTCAATGAAGGCCTGTAGTCATTCTTACAGGAGTGAGATATGGGAGGAAAAGAATCATATGTTCTTCTAAGCATGGAGGTCCCTTGCAGAATCTGTCTCACAGAATGACTCACTTTTGCTGAATGACTCACTTTCCAGTAGAAACAAACATGAACATCCAGTCCTCTTATGTGTCTGAGGTCTCCTCTGCTCTGTAGGGGCCACTGAATACTTCTTCATCTCATAAGGTCATAAGGGTTTCGGTCTGTTGCCTGCGTGCGGAGCTACAGAGGCAAGGTACATGTCCACGAGCTCTCCAGGTACATGTCCATGAACAAGGTACATGTCCACTGCTCTCCAGGTGTAGGAATGACTCTTAAGATAGACACAATCTGAGGGCTGTAGAGATGGTTCAGCAGTTAAGACATGGACTGCTCTTAGAGAAGACCCGGGTTTGTTTCCCAGCGTCTGCATGGCAGCTAACAACCATCTGCAATTCCAGTTCTAGGGAATCCGAAGCTGTCTTCTAACCTCTGGGAGCATTGTACAACATGGGTGCACTTACATATATACAATACACTCATACACATAAAATAAAGATAATGAATGAAATTTTAGAAAGAAAACCTCCTAATGCAAATGTAGGAATGAAAAACGATAACTTCCAGCAATGGGCTCAGGGCAGCAGCCATAAGCATAAGTCCAGACAGTAATGAAAATAAGTTTTAATTTTTTATTGAGCTTTTGTAATTTTATACAAGAATTCTTAATCAAAATGGGACTCCCCCATTCGTTCCCCTGCATCCCCCGCATATTTAGCTGAGGATAATTTCTATAAGTCTGTATTTTACTTATGCTGAAAAGTTCTTTATTCAGATATTTTCAGCATGGGGTTATAGGATGAATGGTAACTGCTCATTAAAATATCTTTCATCTCTTTATTTTGTTATTAAAGGATTTATTGCACTTGAGGAAGGCTTTTGTTGAAAGCAAATAGGATGGATTTGGCTGGTAAATTTGACTATAATGAATGTTCCTGATAATTAGATTTTGTGTGTAGTGTTAGCTTGTCTGTGTGCATTTGGCATATGTGTGTATGCATGTGTGTATGTACATTTTACTGTGTATGTGTGTTATAAGTGTGCACCAACATATGTATATGTTAGTGTATGTGTGCATGTGGTTTATGTGTATGTGCATGCATGTGAGTGTATGTCTGTGTGTCTTTGTGTGGTGTGTTATGCATTTTAGTAAGCAGTTTATGCATTTGTTTGTGAGTGTATTAGTTTGTCTGAGTGGTGTGTAATGCATGTATGTGTGTGCATGTTAGTAAGCAGTGTATACATTTGTTTGTGAGTGAATTAGTGTGCCTGTCTGAGTGGTGTATGTGTATGTGCATGTATGTGTGTGTACATTAATATGCATGTGTGTGGGGTGTATGGGCATGTGTGTATGTTAGTCGGTCTTTTTCTATGTGATTTATGAATATACACTTGTGTGGGGATGTGCTTCCCTATGTGGATATCTCTTGTAGCCAGAGGTTGGTTTAGGGAGTTCTCTGTCTCAAATGCTTCTCTACCTGCCTTTGTGAATGTGGAGATTATTTTATCTAGACTGGCTGACCAGTGAGACCCAGACATCCATATATATCTTCTCTGCAAATCTGGAGTTACAGGAAACATGGCCATGTACAGCTTTTATTTAGGTACTGTAGATCTGAATTTAGGTCATGTCGTCACAGCAAGCACTTTATCCACTGGGTCACCTCCCAAACCTGCGACAATTAGATTTAATGACAGATATGTTAAGGAAATTAAACTTCATCCACTGTACCGTAGTTTAATAGATATAACATATGTATTATCATGATTTATCTTCTTATTGAATAAAAATCTATTTGTCCATTATTCTCAACATGTAATAAAATGAACAATATTTTGATTTTACCAATTGTTCCTGATGCATATGAACAGTTCAATGAAGTGCCATTATATGAAAAATGTGGGAAAATTTCTTGTCTGTTCTTTCCTAAAACTGAGTAAAGTATCCTGTTATAAAAGCAGGAAGCTTATAAATTTTTGCCTAAGAATTTGAGGTAATACTTGATTAATATTTTGGCTAATAAATCATTTTTAAAAGAAATAGTTATTCCTTTTGTTGAACAGTATTTTTATTAATTATTCAGAGAATTTCACACAATGTGTTTTGATGACATTCACTCACCCCCATCATTTCTCAGCTTCCTGTCTTTAAAGCCCACCAAGTCCAGTTGAGTTATCTAAATACTCTAGGGAGTGGGGCCATCCTTGGAACATGGCTGACCTGCTAGGAATCACACCCTTAAAGAAAGCCAACTCCCTCTTCCAGCAGCTAACCACCAGCAGTGGGACTCTTGCCCACTTCTGCTCTCCGTGGTGTTATTTTGTTTGACTTGAGTTACTGTAGGTCTTGCGCATGCTGACATAACCACTGTGGGTTTATATGTGCCACTGCACTGTCCTGTCTGGTGGATGGGGTTTGAATGTGATCAAAATACATTGTATGAAATTCTCAAAGAACTAACAAAAACAAAATTTGAAACTCCTAACTAAAAAAAAAAGAAAAGAAAAAAAGCCAAGGGCAAGATGGATTCAGTGCAGAATTTTACCAGATCGTCAATGAAGAATTAACACTGATATTCCTCAAATTATTCCTTAAAATAAGGGAACAAACACTTCCAGATTCTTTTCATGAAACCAGTATTACCATGGTGCCCAGTCCAGACAAAGATAATACAAACAAATAAAATTATAGTTCACTATGTCCGATGAACATAGACACAAAAATAAAAAACAACTATAAATCAAATTCAAAAGCACATCAACAATATTATCAGATATATAATTGATGAATATAATCAATCATATGGATAGATAAAAGAGGTAAGTCACATGGTCATCTCATTAAATGCAGATGCCTTTGACAAAAACTAACATCCATTTATGATAAAAGTCCTCGAGAATCTAGGGATATGGTGGACATAACTGAGCACGATAAAGACAATGTCTACCAAGCCCACAGCCAGTATCATGCTACATGGAGAAAAACCTCAAAGAATTTCCACTAAAATCAGGACCAAGACATGGACGTCCACTCTCTCCATTCCTATTCAACATAGTGCTTGAAGTCTTAGCTAGACAGTAGAAACATTCCAATTCACAATAACAGCAAACATTAAAATATCTTGGGACAAATCTACCAAGGAACTGAAAAGCTTGTATAATAAAAACTTGATGCTATTGAAGAAAGAAATTGAGATGATATCAGAAGATGGAAAGACCACCCATGTTCATGAATCAGTAGGATTAATGCCATGGAAAATTGCCATCGTACCAAAAACAATCTACAGATTCAACACAAACTCCATCAAACTCCCAATGCAATTCTTCAGAGAAATTGAAAAGATAGTCTTTTAAAACCATTTTTACTGAATCTTCAAGAATTTCATATATTTTGATCACATTCAGACCCTCTCATCCATTTCCACCCCACTTTGTTACCCTCCTTCCCCCAAATTTATGCCCTCTATTATTATTATTTTTCTCTTTAAAAGTTCTATGAACTCTGATATATGTTACCCAAATATTCTTGGATGTGGGTCTAATCACTCGGAGTCTGGTCAACCTATCAGAAACCACACTTTTATGGAAAATTGATCCTCCCTCTTCCATCAGCTATCAGTTGCTAAATAGTTCCTCAGCTAAGGCTGGGGCTCCTTGCCCACCTCCCTTATCCATGTTGGATAGCTTCAGTTGTCAACTTGACACACCTCGGAAGAAGGAAGCTCAGTTGAGGTGTTGTCTCAGTGGGATTGGCTTGTGGACATATCTGTGAGGTATTTTCTTGAGTGCTAATTGATATGGGAAGACACAACCCCTTGTGGGCGGTGCCACCGTGGGCAGGGGGTCCTAAATTGTATAAGAGAGCAGGTTGAGCACAGGCCAGAGGGAGCAAGCCAGTAAGCAACACTGTTCTGTGTTCTGTTTCATTTCCTTCCTAGAGTTCCTGCCCTGACTTCCCTCAGTGATGGATTGTAACTTGGGAGTTGTAAGCTGAAATAAATCCTTTCATCCCATGTAGTTTTGTTCATCATATGTGGCATTTTATCATAGCAATGGAAACATAAGTAGGATAGTTTTTGTCTGACTTGGACTTGTACAGGTCTTGTGCATGGTATCACAAGTGCTATGGATTCGTATGTACAACTACCCTGCGATGCCCAGACAACATGGTTTCCTTATATTTATCCACCTTCTGTCCTTTCTAACCTTTCCAATCCCTGAAGCTTGAAAGGAGGTGGCATGATATAGGTGTCCCATTTAAGTCTGAGAACTCCAAAGTTTATTATTCTCTGAATGTTGACCAGCTGTGGGTCTCTGTGTTCATTGCCATCTCCTTGGCAAGAAGTTTCTCTGGTATGAGCTGAGAGATATACTGATCTATGGTTATAACAGAAAGTCATTAGAAGTCAGTTTCATACTTTTTCTATTTACCAGAATAACACCAAACAACTTTGTTAAAAGACATAAGGGAACCTACTACTGTAGAAGTATCTTGAAATATATTCATGCACAATTTAAAGAGAATTTAAATATAGTTACCCTATAACATGTTTTTAATGACCCTACTAGACATCACAAGCTAGAAAATCAAAAAGCCAGTGACTCTTTTGTAGTTGTTGAATGGGGAGGTGCCATTGACCCTTGAAAAATGCTGGCTGTTGCCTTTGCTCTTGGTTATCAACCAGAACTTGACAGTAAGATCCTATTGCTGGAGAAGCTACATTCGTGAGACATAGGACAAAGAGAAATCAAGCTGATACTGACCTCCAAGCTTCACCTCTACCACTTAGCTTCCACAGCAGTAGAAGGTGCTATGTACGTTACTGACGGAGAAAGGTAATCATCTACCTTACCTACTGTGAACCTGTGAGCTATAATAATACTCCCTGGCAAGATAAGCCCACTGCTGCGACTTGAATGGTTATGTGTTATCAACCACATTCTGATTGGACCTAAGCCTGCTTCACAAGATGGACCCCATACCTGGCACTGTTAACAGGTCCAAGAGTCTGTGGCTAGACAGATAACAATTTGCAGAGGAGAGCCTACTACTATTATTCTGAAAAGATAATCTTAAATTTCATATAGAAACACAAAGATACAGGAAACAAAACAATAACAAACAAACAAAACTGCTGGAGATATCACTATCTTTGATTTTAAGTTATAATACAAAGCTATAGTGATAAAAATAGCATGGTACAGGCATAAAAACAGACACATTGAGCAATGGAATAGAATAAAGGACTTGAAGACAAGCGTACAGATTTATAGCCATCTTATTTTTGACAAAGGGCCCAACATACACGTTGGAGAAAAGAGAGTATTGTTAATGACTGGTGATGGCCAAACTGGATAGCTACATGCAGAGGAATGAAACTAGATCCTTATCTCTCATCTTGAACAAAACTCACCTCCAAATAGATCAAAGACCTCAACAAAAGAATTGATGCCTTGACTTTGATAGTGCATAAAGTAGGGAAAATGCTTGACCTTATAGACAAAAGAAATCACTTCATTAACAGGATACAGATAACACAGTGATCAGGACTACCAGTTCATAAGTGGGATCCTATGAAACTAAAGAGCATCTGGACACCAACATTCAAGGGAAGAGGTCCTCTGACAGGGGTTAATATCTACAATATCTAGAATTCACAAAGAACTCTAAATATCAAGAATACAAACACCCGAATTAAAATTAGGGCAAGAAATTAAATGAAGAGCTCTTAAAAAACAAAGCTCAAATGGCCGAGAAATATATTTTTTAATGCTTAACATCTTTATCTATCAGGAAAATGCAAATTCAAACTACTTTGATCATCTTGCTCCAGTCAGAATGACTAAAATTAAGAAAACATTTGAAAACAGATGTTGGTGAGGCTTTGGGGAAAGAGGAACACTTATTAACTGTTGGTGTAATCACTATGGTAATTATTATGGTGTGGAGCTTCTTCAAATAGGTGGACATAAAATAGAATGGATGTATCAAGTGATCCAGCTTTATCACTCCTGGGCATTTACCCAAAGGACCAAATATCCTACTACAGAGATACTCGTTCATCCAGCTCATTGGTGCTCTATTCACAATCAAGAAACAGAAACAACCTATGTTTACACATAAGCCTGTTGTTTTCTAGAGCCCTATGCTAGGGTTCCATAGCTTTTTTTCTCCAGGTAAGTTAAAAGATGAATAGTGATTGAGGGCTAAAGAAATTTCTCAGCAGTTAAGAGCACTGGGTGCTCTTGCAGAGGACCTGGGTTTGATTCGCAAAACCCATGTGGTGGCTAACAATCATCAGTCTCCACTTCCAGGGGATCTGACCCCATTCCCTGGCCTTCTAGCACATTGTATGCACATGTGCACTTACACACTTGAAGGCCAAATACTCATATACATAAAATAGAAATAAGTTTAAAAATTAAAGAGATAAGAATAATGTATAGAAATTAGTTTTCATCCTTCTAGTCTGATAGGATATAAATTTAATTCACTGATTAACTAATTAATGCAATAAATTATCAATGAATGCTACAAATAACTCACACTGTTAGTCATTTCAATTTATTTCTAATAGCCTGATTATTAAATCCTGACCTTTTAGAGAAAAGAGCAAGGTACGGTGATTTCTGCCAGTAATTCCACAACTTGGGAAGCTGAGCTGAAGAACCCAGAGTTGAGACAGGTTTTCAGAGAAATAAGGGGGATTATTCCATATTTAGCCTTAAGTTCAAACTGTGGTAGGCAGCATATGCTGAGCCATCAACACATGGCCACTCCATGGAGGTGCCCGGAGCAAAGAGCATTGAATAAAAGTAAAACTGAGACGTGAACACATTTCTCTGAGTTCAGTGAATGGCAGGTCCGGCTTAAACAGGGAGTTTAAATACAATGTTTTGGTCTAACGAACAAAGACATCAGGAGAATGAGTATTGATTGACATTTTGATAACTGGTAAAGAATTAGTAATAGCATTTGAGGAAAAAGTGTTCAATGTCCTTAAATAGGATGGATATGTCACTGCGTCTATGAGATCAGATTGCAACAATTTTCTGTGTCTCCATCTACCTCATAGAAACCACGTAACCCCAGATGTATATCCTTTTATCTGTTACAGCCTTCCCTGGGGGGAATTCTCAGTGACTTATAAACTCTCAAACTTCTGCACTCCTTGGGCACTGCATGCCTCGATAGCTCTCACACACAGATGATGAACATGGTCCCACACAAAAGGAAGCACAAGGATATGATCACTTTCCCGAAACATAAGTCAGGTATAACATTTCCAAAATTGCCCAACCTGCTCTTCTATCATGTGATTACACCATGTAGCAAAGCAGAGGGGTCCAAATAAGGAAGCCCGGGGATGTGACTCTGGAAGTATGTGGTTTTCTGATCCCTGAACTTCTGAATTGTGGCCTCTTTCTGGCTTTCTTCCTTCTTCTAAGTGCACAGAAAAGGATATGGCCTCTTTCTTAATGCATATTTTATTGAATTCTTGTGCATTTCATGTAATAAATCTTAATCATACTTAGACCCTCTACTCCATTTGCACCTCCATTCCCTTGACCAGATTTCATGCATTTTGTCATATATGTTAAGGCCAATCAAATTCAGTAGCTTTCGTACATAGATGATCCTCAGTTCAAGTTCATCCTCTGGACTCTAGTCAGTCTATCTAGAGTCACTTCTTATACTATTCTTTATTTCCTAAATATTTAAAATATGTGCTTAATTACTCAGTCACATAAAGAGTGACAGAAATGAGATGTGGGCTTCTTTTCACTCTTAGAAAAATTGAAGAACTAGAAACAGAGACTCCTTATCTACTGTGAAGAAACAAGTTCCTGGATTCATATCAGGGTTGTACTAAGAAAGGAGTATTAGATATGAAACAACTGGATTATTTTCTTGGCTGTGGTGTATTTAGCTGATGTAGTACTGGTTCCAACTGGTGTCCTCAGATTTATTCCAGAGGGCATATAATGTCACACACACTTGCACATGACATTCCTAAAGAATAGAGGCTTGACTGTTTCCTCCTGATACCATAACAGGGTACACAGGCCCTCTTTGTGGGTCTCAGGTCCAAAACAACACCAATGACAGTGTATGACCTCCTTGCTGTGAATGGTATGTGTAGATGTCACAATTACATATCAAGACATTATTCACCTATGACCATTATCCTAAAACTTTAGACCTTGATTCTTAATGTGGTCTCTACCCTGGCTGATCACTTTATAACATTCAGAAAATGCAAAATCTATATTTTAATTTGGAATTATATCTATTCCATGAGTTATGTTGACACATTTTTTGTTTTGTTTTTGGTTTTGGTTTTTTTTTTTTTTCTTTTTATGAGACAGGGTCTCCCTGTAGCCCCAGGTGGCCTGGAACTCATTACATAGGCCAGGATGGCCTCAGTCTCACAGAGATTCACTTGCCTCTGTTTTCCATGTAGGCTGAGATTAAAGGTATATGTTACCATTCCCAGCTGACACATTTTCTTGAATAAACAGGAAGCTGTCTTTACACCTGTGCCATTAACTGGTATAAGCCCTTTTATTATTTGTTTATTGGAAATAAAAGCAACCATATCCCAAATTATCATTTACAGTTATCCAGCTATCATTTACAGCAGATTCTGTAGTACTGCTTAGTAAGGGGTGGCTTAGCACTGGGGAGAGTAACATCTAATTTGAGTCTGTATCTTAATTGGAATTGGTGCAGAACAACACTTTTGATTCTGAAAATTATTGAGAAACAAAAAAAGTAGTGTCAATAAATGGTAGGGCAGAATCAGGTGAAGAATGAGAGAAGAGAGAGAGAGAGAGAGAGAGAGAGAGAGGAGAGGAGAGGAGAGGAGAGAAAAGTGATGCCAAGAGAAAGCATCAGACAGGACTGACCTCAGCAGAGCAGGGGGGCACTTCACACCCACATGTGACAATTGCTGTGGACATTTAATTAAGAAACATCACAGGTCACTTGAAAGAAATTAATTTTGGTACTGCCCATTAGTTAATTTATTTTCACCTAAATTAAGCATCCTTTTCTAGTTGTAACTCTATGTCTTTCTTATAAATTAATTCAAATTTGAAAAATGACACTGTGATTAATAATGCACTTAATAAAGTATATTTCACTGAAATAATAGCATTAGTTTATATTTTTACAAAGTCCAAAGGGCTCCTGTAGCCCACTCTGGGTTGTAACACTGTCAGGGTTACAGGGAGGTTCATAGAGCTAACTTTGTTTCAGAAGACTGCTGATTTGTCTTGGAGGTTCGTCCTAATTTAATTCAAGTTCCTCACCCAGGGAGCAGCTTAGATGATTTGTCGTTTCATAAAGCATTCTGAAAGGCCATTTCATTGGCCATAGGAAATAAACTTGGAATCAGATTTCCTCTACCAGTCTATGATAGAATACCACTTTCACAATGTGCCATACAACCTTTATTAGAAATTGTTGTATTGCCATAAAACCAAACTCTTTGCTGTATTTCTGGTCATGCTCAGCAAATAAATATTTATGCTGTGATTTAAGCATCATTTATACACACCCAAGATCAGTATTGCTCACATTAATGTCATCTCCTTATTCCCACAGACTGAGCCTCTTTAAAGACATATCAGTTATAGAAAAAGAAATTGTTCATGTGTCTGATACTTCTGGTCAAATGTTTCAATTCTGAGCGCTTGCTTTTGCAAGTCCTAATAATAACAGCATCAGCAAATTCTGGTAAGGAAAGGTGTGTTTTTTAGATGATTCTTTCACTTTCTTATTTCTCCCAACAGCCTGCCCCCCTCCCTCCCTCCCTTCCTCCTCCCTTCCTCCCTCCCTCCCTCAGTACATAGATACATACAAATATAGATATCATCCCTCCCTCCCTCCCTTTCTCCTTTCCTTCAGTCCTCCCTTCTCTCCTTCCTTTGCACATACACACAGACACTGACTTCTCCTCTATGGTAAGTTATTGCATTGGGGTTCCCTAGAGTAACAGAATTGGTAGAATGAACTACCAGAACCAGTATATAGATAGATGCAGATAGAGATATCGATAGAAAACATTTATTAATCATTTTACTCTAAGAACTGCATCACACCTGAGAGGCTGAGAACCCGGTAGCTGCTGGATCTGGAGGCTGGGTGTTGCCTGGGCATCCGGAGGCGTCCCACAAGGGCTGCCCGTCGAACACCAAGGCCTTGAGCGCCTGTTCCCATTTACAGAGCATGATACTGATAGGGATTTCCAGCTTGAGCCAAGGTGGCTAACGTTAGACATCCAGAGGCTGTGCGTCGTAAAACTGTTGGACACACAGTGTCTAGGGGAATGCAAAAGTAAACAGTAAAGTAATCTGTTATATAACCAGTTTGGGTAAGGAGCCACGTGTACGATTTCCTATAAAAAGTCCTTGGGACTGAGGGCACATGGACTCTGACTTGGTGTCTGCCTGGCCTGAGGCCTGTGTGCTCTCATCCAAATAAAAAAAATAAATAAGTAAATAAATAAATAAATAATAGTAAAGAACTCATGTTACATATACCTATGCTCTGTGAATCTTTAATCTACTAGCTCCTTGTAATTCTACATTGCTGTCCCCCAAATCGGCTTTCACGCTGTTTAACACTGGATAGGCTGAGACCCCATAGTTGCTCAGTCCACAATGCTGGGGGCCTCAGAAGCCCTAGTCCCTGCCAACAACCTGGAAGGTTTCTGGAGAGCCGTTGGTTCTTATTCAACAAGAGAAGCCTAGAAACACTGGTTCTGGTGTCAGGGAAGACAGCATCAGCAGCAGGATAAATCAACTCAGCAGCACAGAGTAAAAGACAGATGAGCAAAAGCAATCTTCCTTCTGCCGTGCTGATTTTTTTCTGGACTACTACCAGAGGGTGCTGCTCATGTTTGGGGTGGGTCTTCTCACATCGATTTAGACACTAAAGATAGTTCCTCAACTGAGTCTCCCTATGCTGCAGATTCTAATTTGTGGAAAGTTGACATTAAAACCAACCATCACGATTATCTCTTAATGTGAATGGAATTAAATCTCATATATCACGTTTCAAACAGCTTTTGTATGCCTCCCCTCTTCAATATTAATAAAAGTAGAGTTGTTTGAAATTTACATAGTAATGCACATTTAGTTACAAACATCTTAAACAGTTTTAGCAATGTGCGTGGCATGCTATTTAATTTGACTTCCCTCCATCATAAATGTATATTTTTAAAAATACTTAGTTACTCTTATTTTATGTATATGATTGTATTGCCTGCATATATGTATGTTCCGCAGTCCCCGGGGAAGTCAGAACAATGCATCAGATTATGGATGGTTGTTAGCTGTCTTGTGGGTACTAGAGTTGAGAACCCGGGTCCTCTTCAAGAGCAGTCAGTGCTCTTAATCACTGAGCTATCCCTCCTGCCCCCAAACATGTATTTTTTAAATAAAATATTTTTTAAGATTAGTATAAATGAAATATTTCATCAGTTATTCATTTATATATA
>NW_008334871.1:758455-792862 GCF_000622305.1 Nannospalax galili | reverse complement strand
CATAGTATCTGCTTTGACAATATTTCATCAGTTATTCATTTATATATAACATTTAGATTCAAATATAGTGGCCTGTCATTCTTGAAATTGATGTTGTTAATAAGGATCCAGCCAAATAGCATTGCCGTGTCAAGACACTAATGAACAAGACATCATGCAATGTTGGTTATCTAACTTCAAGAAAAACATGAAGTAAACAACTGGAGATCATAGGTTGTTGAGTACAAAAGGCATCCATAAATTCATTGTATATTGATATATTGTCAAAGCAGATACTATGCTGCCAATGTGCCTATAAATATTTTGCAATATTGTATTGTCACATGGGAAGAATATTACAATATTGCATTGTGGCTACATATGCCAAGTTTACTCACAAGTGTAAGAAAACATGGGACTGGAGAGAGGGCTCAGTAGTTAAGGGCACTGGTTGCTCTTGTAGAGGATGTGTGTTTGATGCCCAGTACCCACATGGCAGCTAACAATGGTCCATAAATCTAGTTCTAGGGGAATCTGACATCCTCTTCTGACATCCACAGACATTGCATGGCATGGGTGAACTTAAATACATGGAGGCAATATACTCATACACATAAAATAAAAATAAAAATTTTAATTAAAAAAAATGTAAACAGTGCAGCAATGTATAGTCACAAAGGTTGATTCCTTTGCTTATAGGAAAGAGATTTTCAAGACTTCTTTGCCTGATAGTAGGGGCCCAGAGCTTTGCATGCTACCTGAGAGTGTATGAATCTAACCTCCAAGTGATGGTGAGTTTCTCAGATTGCGCTGTATCCATTCTCTTACCTTGGGACTGTCTGAAGACGCCCCCACTGCTGAAGGGCTTCTCTGCCCCTTAGTAGGGGCTTAAACTTTTGCAGACTGCCCGAGTGTACCTGAATCCAGCCTCTGTCTAAGGAGCTTCCCAAATTTTGATGTGTATGCTGGCTACTAGGAGCCCAGACCTTAGGAGGAAACCTGAGAGTATCTGATTGCTGCCTGACTTGGGCCTCTGCAGGAGCTCCTGAGTGGCTGGATTAGAGCCATCTGGTGCCTACAAAAAAAATCTAAAGAGAAAACTTGAAGCCTAGACCAATCAACTTTTAATACCCAGTAAGAAAACAATCAAGGAACATCAGTAATGCAAACAGAATCAGACTTCAACTTAACAAAGGAAGGCTTGAGTTTCATACCAGAACCACAAACAACAAATGAAATCCACATATCAAAATCGCAATGAAAAAATATTATGAAATACCCAAATAATATGTCTGCACAAAACAGCACAGTCTTATAGAAGAGCTCTACAATGAGAACCCCTTAGAGATAACCTAGAACACAGAATTTAAAAGAACAGTCATAAACATGATCAAGGAATTTAACAAATTTAAATAATTCACAAACAAACAAATCAAAGAACTAAAAGAAGATAGGGTTAAATCTCTGACTGAATTCACAAAACAGATGGAAATCTTGAAGAAAACTCAGGCTGAAATGAAGAAGGAAGTGAAACACTCAGTAAGCCAATTTGAAAGGACAGGAGAAAGCCTCACTAATAAGATGAATGAAATAGAAAATAAAATATCAAGACTGAATGATAAAATTGTAGAATTGCAATGCTCAAGCAAAGATTATGAAAAAAATTAAAATCCATAGGAATGGAATATATAGGAAATGTGGAACACTGTGAAAAGACAAAATTTACACGCTATAGGTAGGTATAGGGTAAGGAGAAGAATTACAGATTAATGGAATTGACCAGATCTGAAACAGGATTGTAGAAGAGAACATCTCAAAATTAAGGAAAGACATCACCATGCAAATACAAGAAGCACATAGAACACCAAATAGACAGGACCAGAAAAGAAACTCCCCACAGCATATCGTAGTAAAAACACTAAATGTACAGAACAAAGAGAGAATACTGAGAGCTGCAAAAGTAAAACAGCAAGTCACATATAAAGAAAAACCCATCAGAATTACACCTGACTTTTCAGTGAAAACTATGAAAGCCAGAAGAGCCTGGACCAAAGTATTCTCAGTTCTAATTGAAGAGGGAAGTAAAATCTTCCAGGATATGAATAGGCTGAGAGAACTCACGTTCACAAATTCAGCCCTTCAGAGAAGACTTGAAACAATAAAGAGCCGAAGAAAGGAATGACTCTATACAAGGGGTAAGAGAAAGAAACTAAATGAAGGTGTAATTGTGGAAACACAAAGCTAGAGCAAGAATGCAAACAAAATTAAAATGATGGGAACCAATACCCATCTTTCAACAATAACTTTATCAATGGACTGAACTCCCCAGTCAAAAGACACAGGCTAGTTGAATGGATTAAGAAACAAAATCCATCTTTTTGTTGTCTGCAAGAAAATCATCTCACCTTCAAGGACAGGCACTACCTTAAGGTGACAGGATGGAAATTTTTTTCCAAGAATATGACACTAAGAAACAAGTGTTGCAATTCTAATATCTGACAAAATAGACTTCAAACTAAAACTAGTCAGGAGCGATAAAGAGGGTCACTTCATTTTGATTAAAGGAAAAATTGACCAAGAAGATGTAATCATGAACATATATGCACCAAACTCTGGTACACCCAGTTTCATAAAAACAGAAAGGAAGGGGAAACATCACAACAGACAGCAAAGAAGATCCAGAACATTATTAAGGAATACTTTACAAACCTATGTTCCATTAAATTTGAAAACCTAAAATAAATGTCAGCATGCTTATGACCTATGCAAACTCAAGCCGACAAAACTCCAACCAGAACTGTGGAAATGGGCAACAAGCCCCAACCTTAGATGAAGAATTACTGGCAGCTGATTACTGCTGTGTGAGGAAGCACTGATCTTAAAGGAAGGCTATGTAGATAGGCTGCCTAGAACACAGTGGATGAACATGCATTGAGGGACATTTGGGGACACCAGTTTGATATGAAAGGCCTTTACACAAATGACAGAAAATATGATTTTCAGTGGGGTGGGGGCTATGGAGGGTGTCAATGGGCAAAGGGCTGTAAAGATGATTATGATTGATTAAGATATTCTGTGTGTGGGGCTGGAGAGATGACTTAGCAGTTAAGAACACTAGTTGTTCTTGAAGAAGACTTGGGTTCGAATCCCAGTACCCACATGGCAGCTAACAACTGTCTGTAACTCCAGTTCCAGGGGATCCAATGGCCTCTTCTGTCCTCCATGGGCATTGCAGGACATGGGTGCACTTACCTATGTGCAGGCAATACACGCATACACATAAAATAAAAATAATAAATATATTTTTAAAAAGACGTTCTGTGTGAAATACACAGAAATTCAATTAAAAATTTACAAAAAAAGAGAGAGATTTTCCTTTGGAATAAGTTGATTCTCATTTAGCAACTACATTAACCGAAACACAGATGTTGAGCAACCTCAGTCTACAAAACAGCATAGTTTGGATGGGAAGTAAAGAAAGCTGAATTATTTCAAAAATTTTCTTAGTAAGAGACTATGCAAAATTTTCAGTGTGGGAACAATATTGGGCAACTGAAAGGGGTAACGAGGAAAAGCGCAGAAAGGGAGATGGAGATCCAAGAGAAGAGGAGATGGCAGAAATAAGAGGAGAGGCAGAAGGGAGGTGGACAAGAAAGGGGAAGAAGAAAGAGTCCCAGGGCCATAGCAGTGCACTTGAGGCCTGACCAAATATGCCAACTGATTAATCTCAGATACAGGGGTGGCTAACAACCTTTCTAAAAGCTGAATGTTAATTGTTGCTGTTTTGTAGTATTGTAGTGCCTTGTCCTTTCTTATGACACACTTATTCAAAACCTGTTTTAAATAACTGTTCTATGTCCTAATGGGTGAAAATCGAGGGAAACTATAATGTAGCAAGGACATTGATAGTATTCATTTCTGTTTCTGTGTCATTCTTTCATATTGTAGCTTTAAAGAAATCACATAAAATTGTTCAGTTTCATATTTTAAATCTGTAACATAAGGTGTTTGGAACCATCTTAATCTTATTGAGAAAAATTTAAGCTATGCATAATGATTATATAGATGTATACTAAAATGGTTTTGCATTGTCAAAGATTAATGTATGATGTATTTCTAAGCCTTTTCTCATTCAAGTGTCCATCCTTTTAAAATTTACTCATTCACAATTTCACACACATAGTGTACTTTGATCACATCCTCCCAGTATCCTTTCTTAACCCCCCTCCCCTTCCCATGGAATACCTTCTTTGTTCCAACAATCTTCCTCCTACTGTACTGTCTTTTTTGTTTTATTCTGTGGACCATCGCATCAAATTAGGGTTGCCCACATGAATATGAGTGGTGGGCTGTTTACCTAACCAAGGGCAGCTTGCCAATGACTACCACTGAGGAATATGATACCTCCTCACAACCCCTCAGGGAAGGTGGGGCATTATGAGTCCCCGACCCATCCACGATGAAATACTGATGGGCTCAGGTTTGTGCAGGTCTTGTGCAAGTAGCTGCTGCTATCTTGTTAATTAATAAATATCTGTTTTTCAAACACAAATAGTATTGTTTTGCACCTAGTCTATTGGAAGCTGAAATCTCAGTTTGCACTGCTTCCTCAACAGCCACATGCATGCCATCAAATCATTTTTCACCACATTTCCTAGTTTCATGCTGTGAACTCAAAATTATATTCATGTTTCCCATCTCTTTGTTTCATGAGCAATTCTCCAGTTCAGCAGACTTGTCCTTCAAATATTTCAGATCCATCTCTTCATCAGGATTTTTACGGTGGCCACTCAGAAACAACCTCCCTCACCCCTGTTAAGCCTCTTGTCTCACTGCCACAATCCTCTCCTCCCATCTGCTATAATTTCCTATGTGCCACAGCTGTCCTTGAAAGTGGGCCTGGTTGACCCTACTCTCGCTCTCTTCTTTAAATATGTGAAAATGATCTTCAGTGTACCTAAGAATACAGATGGGACTGATTTAACCTGAGACTTTTATTCCTTCATAAGGACTTGAGAGACCCATTCTCTCCCCTTCACTATTGGAGTTGGTATGCATGTCTATTCCTTTATTCTAGTTCCAGGGGTTCTGATACCCTCTTCTGACCTCTGCAGGCATGTATGACACAAGTACACTTACACACATGCAGGCAATACACTCATAAACATAAAATAAAAATAATAAACAGGAATTCATATTACCTTCAAGGATAGGTACGATTTTAGGGTCAAAAGATGAAAAGGAATATTGTTAGAAAATGGCACAAAGCAGCAAACAAGTGTTGCTTTGATGATATCTGACAAAATAGGCTTCAAACCAAGATAAATCAGAATCAGAAGACATAAAGGTCACTTCATTATGATCCTGGGACCAAGAAAACATTACAATCATGAACATATATGCACCAACCTCTAGTGCAGCCAATTTCATAAAATGACCACTACTGGATTTCAGACACAGATTAACTCAACTCAGCAATAATTGATGACTGCAAAACCTTACTTTCTTCAATAGACAGATCATCTGGACAAAGAACAGAGAAACATCTGAATTAAAAGGTATCAGACATCAAATGGACCTAACAGACATCTTCAAAATATTCAACCCAAGAATCAAAGAACACACAGTCTGCTCGGCAGCCCATGAATATTTCTGGGGAACAAAACTAACCTCAACACACACACACACACACACACACACACGAAAAATTCCATGTATACTATTGGACTCCAACAAAAGAGGCTCTAGTAATTACATGAATTTCATGGAGATTAAACAGCACACTTTTGAATGATGACTGTGTCAAAGAAGAAATCAAGAGAGAAATAAAAATATTCCTGTAACTAAATGAGAATGAAAACACAATACAGCACAAACTCTAGGATACATTAAAAGTAATCCTAAAAAGGAACTGTATAACTCTAAGTATCTTCAGTAAAAAAAATTTAGAAAGAGAGGGGCTGCAGAGATGGCTCAGTAGTTTAGAACACTGTCTGCTCTTGCAGAGGACCCAGGTTTGGTTCCCAGCACCCACATGGTCACTAAGAATGGTCCTTAACTTCAGTTCCAATGGAATTTGGTGCTCTTTTCTGACTTCTGAGGCATTGCACAACATAGGCTCACTTACATACATGCAGGCAATACACTTGAATACATAAAATAAAAATAATAAATAAAATATTATTTAAAAATCAGAAAGGGACTGGAGAGACAGCTCAGTGGTTAAGAACACTTGATATTCTTCCAGAGGACCCAGGTTTGAGTCTCAGCACCCACATGGTGTCTGAAACTCCAATTTCAGGGGTCCAGACACTATCTTCTGTCTTCTGCAGACAGTGTACAACATGAAAGCACTTATACATATGCAGGTATAATGCTCATACACATAAAACAAAAATAAATATTAAAAATCAGAAAGACCAAAAATAAGTGACTCAATGGCATAACTTAAGAATCTGAAAAAAACAAACTAAATCCAAACCCAGCAGAAAATAAATAACAAGAATCAGAGCAGAAACCAATGAATTACAAATAAAGAAACCAATGAAAAGAATTAATGAATCTGGAAAATGAATCTAAAAAAGAACTGGTTCCTTATTAAAATTTTTTAAAATCATTTTTATTTCACATGTATGAATATTTTGCCTCCATGTATGCAAGTGCACCTGTGTTATGCAGAGCTGATGGAGGCCAAAAGAGGGGGTCAGATCCCCTGGAACTGGAGTTTTGAATGTTTGTTAGCCACCTTCTGGGAACCCAGTCCTCTGCAAAAGCAGCAGCCAGTGCTCTTAACCACTGTGTTAACTCTCTAGTTCCTAAGAACTGACTCTTTGAAAAGATAAAAAGATACAGAGACTCAGACCAGCTAACCAAAAGAAAGAACAAATCTGAATTATCGATATCAGGGTGAGAGGGGGAGCATTGCAACAGACACTAAAGGAATCCAGAAGATTATTAAGGAATAATTTAAAAACCTATCCTCCATTAAATTAGAAAAATCTAAAAGAAATGTATGAAAAAGACCCATAACAAATAAGGAAATTGAAGCAGCAATACAAACCTCCTGAATAAAATAAATCTCAAATACAGATGTTGTAGAGTTTTACAAGATCTTCAAAGATCTACAACCAATACTGCTTAAACTATTTAAAAATATAGAAACAGAGGGAGAATTCAAATGCTCCTTCTACGAAGCCAGCATCACTCTAATACCAAAATCAAGTAAAGATATAGCAAAAAAAGAAAACATCTAACCCATGTCTTTACTGAATGCAAATTCAAAAATTCTCAACAAAGTACTTGCTAACTGCATGTAGACACACATCAAAGAGGTCATTCACTATGCTCAAATAGGGTTTATTTCAGATACGAGGATGGTTCAATATACAGAAGTCAATAAATGTTACAAATCGTATAAACAAACTTAAAGACAAAAATCACATGGTCGTCTTAATAGACAGAAAAGGCCTTTAAAAATCCAACACATTTTCATGATAAAAGTCCTAGAAGGAATTGAACTGGGGGTAGTATACAGCCACATAATTAAGGCTATATATAACAAACCCACAGTGAAAATCATTCAAATTGAGAAAAAGTCAAAAATTTCCATTAAAATCAGGAACCAGAGAAGGCTGTCCACTGTCCCCCTCTTTCTTAATTTAATGATTGAGAGATGAGGCAGAGTAATAAGACAAGAAAAGCAAATCAGTTCTGAAAGTATCCTTATTTCCAGAATATATTATAGACAGATGACTGCAAACATTCCAAAAGACAACTTCTAGAAATGATCATCAATTTGAGCTAAAATGGCAGAATACAAAGCCAATTTATAAATATCACTAACCTTTTATATACTAATAACAAGCAGTCAAATAAAGAGATCACAGAAATTACCCCATTCTCTAAAGCCTCAAAAAATAAAATCTAAGAATAAACCTAACAAAGGACATTAAAGACTTCTACACTGAAGGCTTCAAATCTTTGAACAAAGAGATTGAGGAAGTCATAAGGAGATGGCAAGACCTCCTGTTCTCATACATTGGTAGAATAAATATTGTGACAATGACCATCTTACCAAAAACAATTGATAGATTCAATGTAATCCCAATCAAAATCCCAATGACAGTTTTTCACAGAAATAGAAAAAAAATCACTTTAAAATTCATATGCCAAAGTAATCCAGATCACACCTAGCAATGCTGGTAGGATTGGCATACCAGATTTCAAACTCTATTACAGAATTATTATCATAAAAACAACATGGTAAAGGCAAAACAAAACAAAACAAAACCAACAAAAAAAGACATGTAGATCAATAGAACAAAGTAGAAGACCCAAACCTGAATGCACACAATTTCAGAGACTTGATGCATAACATGGGGGACAGGAATAAACACTGGGGGCTGGAGAGATGGTTCGGGGGTTAAGAGCACTGGCTGCTCTTTCAGAGGACCCAGGTCCAATTCCCAGCACCTACATGATGGCTAACAACCATCTGTATCTCCAGTTCCAGGGGATCTGACACCCTCTTCTGATTTTCACAGGCATCACACAGTACAGGTGCACTTACATACATGCTGTCAATATACTCATACACAAGAAACCAAAAATAATTAACTTTTTAAAATAAAGGAGTACACATTGGTGGAAAGAGAGCATATTCAACAAATAGTGCTGGACAAATTGGATCATGACACACACAATAATAAAATTAGACCCATATCTATCACCTTACACAAATGTCAACCTCAAATGGATCAAAGACCTCAAGACACAGGACTCAAATCAATGGAGTTGGAATTGACCTGGATGCCCCCTCTCTAAAGACTAGATTTCATAGTAGCAAGGATGTTATGTAGGATATGTATTTCTCCAAGGGAGAAAACCAGCTGATGGTCTTACCCAGTTGTAAAGCCCAATAAATACAATGACTGAAACAACAAACTATCTCTATTGGTGAAACAGTGCCAGGCATATTTTGGGGGAAATCAACAGTTATCTAGTTGTCTAAAAGCCCCTTCAATGGGGGAGGGGACTCAAGTGTGACACTGTAAACATTGCCAGATACATACACATAGCTGAAGAGGTCATGGATCCTAGAGAAAAACCTACATCTTTCACATCCCTATCCCTAAACCAACATAATTTCTTATTGTATTCTAAATCTGTATCTTTATATTTGTAGAAAAATGTGCCTCTTACCACTCACCAAAAAGTTTATTTTTGCAACAGATGGAGACTATTACAGAGTTCCACAACTGGTCAAATGCACAGAATAAGTGTCTGTAAGATGCCTATCCAAAAGTAACACATCTACAATACAACCACTTCACCTAAGGATCTGAGAACATAGTGGGACAGGAGGAAGAAAGAAAATTAGTGCATCTCTCAACTCTTACCAGTAAAACTATCACATGAAACAGATGGTGATTAACTCAGAAACCCATCACTGGCCAAAGTCCAGAGAGCAAGAGACCATAGAGTTCTTATGCCTGGCTAAGACACACATAAAACCTCTGCCACCCAAGGCTCAGGGACCATTGCAGAAGTGGTAAAAACTGTAACAGCCAGGGGTGGTGGGAGACCACTAGGATCAGAATGTTCTAAGCAGCTGAGAAGTTGTTTGTATGAACTCACAGCAATGGTGACAGCACGCACGAGACCCACACAGGCTCAAAGTAGATTAAAACCCAGCACAGAAGTTGGGAAATGGGCAAGAAGCTCCAACATCAGCTGAGAAACTACTGACAACCAATTACTCCTGGTAGAGACAGAGTTGATTTTCTTTAAGGGAGTAACAATAAATAGGTAGACTAAACTCCAGTGGATGGACTTAGCCTGAGGGACATTGAGGTTGCAAATGTGGCATGATAGTCCTTAAGGCTTACCAAATGACAAGTATGACAGAATGTATGACATCTGGTGGCAGAAAGCTATGGTGAGGTGCAGCTAGAGGACGGGATCTAAATATAACCAAGATGTATTGTATGAGATTTGCAAAAATTCAATAAAAATAAACAGCTGATGGATGTTCTCTCTCATTCGTGGATCCTAGCTCCAAGGGGACTAATTGGAGACATGTTTTAAAACAAGAAATGGGGGAAATGGATGACACTTTAATTTGGAGAATGTATAAGGAGGGCTGTCTAGGGGGAAGGAAAAGAGAAACAAACAATGCTTATGTGGTATGAAATACCAGAAGGAAATGTATTAGTTCAAAATGCCTACTGAAAAACACATATTCTCTCTCTCTCCCTCTCCCCCTCTCTCTCTCCCTCTCCCTCTTCCTCTCCCTCTCTCCATATGTGTGTGTGTGAAGGTTGTATAACAAATCAGTGCCAGGCAAGAGAAATCTCCCTTTGAGTTGTTGTCAGGGTAGTTCAAGAGACTCCCCAAAATGATACAGGCTGTTGCCTCAGGCTTTGATTGCCTCAGAGAACTTGAAGTTAAGACCCTACTGCTGAAGATGTGACACTCTTCAGACACAGGACTTGGAACAATGGAGCCAGAACTGACCTGGAAGCCTCTTCTCTGAGACTAGCTCTCATGGTGTTAGAGGATACAATGCAGGCTGCCAAGGGAGCAAACCAGTTAATGATCCTACTCAGCTGTAAACTCTACAAACCATCAGAGTGACTGACCCAGCAAACAATCTCTACTACACCAGTAATGGTACTTCTCTCTCAAGGGTTAGTCAGTGACTGTCTAAGTGGATTTATGGTCTGCTCAATGGGATGGAACTCATGGGGGACTGTAAACATGGCCAAGCCCACATGGCTGGAGATGGCATAAACCCTAAAGAAAAACCTACTTTTGTTACATCTGTGGAGGAACATAATTTCTTACTATATTCTAAATTGTTGTCCTTGTATTTACAGACATGTGTACCTCTCACCACTCATCAAAAAAGCCTCTTTTCCCACCAAATGGAGACAATTACAAAGTTCCAAAAGTGGTCAAACCCAGGGAATAAGTGACTGTGAGGTGACCAGTTCTAAGCCTCACATCCAGAATGCACTCTCCACACCTAACACTCAGGGAATACTGCAGAAAAGTGGGCAGAAAGAATGTAAGAGACAGAGGGCCAAGACACCTCCTACCAGTTAATGCATTCTAGAAGTGATAGAGATATCCACAGTATGGTAGTCTCACAAGATATGCATCATGACAAGACCAGTTGACATGCCAAGGTTGATGTGAAAAATTTCAAGGAGTCCCACTTCAACATGAAGAGCTTTAAGTAATCAATGAATGTCCAGGGAGGGAGGATCAAAATTTCCCAAATCTCCCTGAGAAGTTTTCTAAATCTAAGTGGACAGTCATAAACACAGGTAAGCAAGAGCATCACATAATGGACTAAGTGTAGTGTGTGTGTGTGTGTGTGTGTGTGCCTATAAATGTGTGCATGTATATGTAACTATAATAATTAAAGAAGGAAACGGGAAATCAGAGGAAATCCTATGGAAGGGACATGGGATTTGGGGGCACTAGGAGGCATGGAAATGATGTAAGACGAGACTCAATTAGACATTCACATAAAAGTTTTTAAAAATGTTCATATCTTTAGCCATCAGGGACATGCAACTTAAAACTCCTTTGAGATTTCATCATATCTCAGACACAATGGCAAAGATCCAAATAACAAGTGTGATAAATACTGGGAAGGGTATGGGGAAGGGAAGCACTTCCTGGTGGTGGCCCCAGCTCTAGGTGAATGTTCATTGTAAATTCATAATTGCTGAGAGATGGAACAGTTTTCTGTAAGGGTGTGATGCCTGGTAGGTCAGCCTACACCCAGCAGGATTTGGGGCTTCAAATTAGACTCAATAGGCCTTTAAAATAAGAAGATGTAAGTCAGAGTGGCACATGGGAGTGGAATGGGGGAGAGGGTCTGAATATAGTCTAAGTACATTGTATGAAACTCTCAAAGAATAAAAGTTTTCAAAAAGAAGGTAACAAAAACTATTTAAAATTTAAATAATTCTTACAACTTCACTGTAGCAATGTTAATTAAAATGTGCTTCTATGTAATTTTTCTGACCCTTACTGTGTATCTTGTGTTAAATAAAGTATTTTTATCTACTTGATCTCTAGATTAAAGTAACAATAAACAACACATAAGTAATCCTTAATAGTAATGTTGAGGCTGGGGAGATGGCTCAGCATGTAAAGCCTGATTGCTTAAGTAGGTGGACGGGAGTTCAGATCCTCAGTTCCATATGAATGCCTTAATGCGGGATAGGGGTAGAGACCCTCAGTACGTTCAGCATGTGAGAAGTGGAGACAGGAATCCCTGGAGAAAATTGGCTGCATAGACTAGCTGGGTCTGCAAGCTCTGTTAGAGTAAAATGTCTTGACTCAATGTATAAGATAGAGAGAAACTGAGGGCTTTATCTGACATCAACCTCTGGATACAGATGCAAACACACACACACACACACACACACATGCGTGCACACACACACACATGCGTGCACACACACACACATGCGTACACACACACACACATGCGTGCACACACAAAAATGGTAGTGTGTGTGTAATATAGTTGTTAAAATAGTCTTGAAGGAAAAAATGAAATCAAGAAAACTCTTTTTTCAAGTATTACTTGCCAATTACTAAACAGGATAGCTGCAAGGAGGAAAATTTTTTAAACAGTGAAAGTTATTTTACAAATTTCATAAATGCATTTTCATGATTTATGAGAGGTGTTTGTAATGAATGGCATTAATTTACTATATACCATTTTTGAATTTAAACTTACTTATAGTTTGTTAACAAATTATATCATTTAGGTGAATTTAGAGGCGCAAACTGCTTTTTCTCTTTCAAATTTTCATTGACTAAAGGCAAAATATTCTAATTTGTATGTTTAAATTACAAAATATTTTATTTAGCAAAAAAATACAGAAAAGAGCCCAATCTTCACACATAGTGATCAGTAAAAAGTCTAAGAAGGGTCAGTGCGGTGTATTTAGGGGGATAGAAGACCGGGCACCACAGTTCTGTAATTCAGACAATGATTTTTTTCCTTTGCAAATTTATTTATTTATTTATTTGGTATTTGGTAATGTTACATTGTTTGAGCTCACCACATCTCTTTTGCTTCCTCTGTAAAAGCAGCTGTGACTTTTATCTTAAGGATCAAATGAGTTCAGAATCCGAAGGCCCCTAAGTAGACTCTTTTACTCAAAGCAGACCGAAAATGTCTTCACTGGTGTTCCTTTCCTTAATCCATGCCTTGGCTGTCATTTTCGTTTTCACAGTCCCCTGCTCTCATTTCGATTTCATTTCTCCATCAGTTATACAACCACAGTAAATATATTAGAGCTGTGTTCTACTTAGAAAAATATCTAGGAGAAATTTTACAAATAAAAATATATTTTTGCTTCAGAAAGAAGTTTCCTATAGATGTACAGATCATACTTAACACTTATTGCTTACACATTTCAAATTAATCCTCTAATAACAAATATATTGATTCAGTCAGTATACAGTAACAAGTGATTTTGCACACAGATATGGATTTGCTGGTTGTGGTAGAAGTTTTCTACATACCCATGCACACACACATTGCGGGAGGGCTGTATAAAGACAGCTGATTACTGGTCTATCAGCCTGATACCTTTCACAATATAATTCCACAGCATCACAAGGCTTATGAAAATATAGACTGCTCCTGAATAATGAAATTAGCAGGAAGATGTACATGTGTGTATGTGCACATGTGCATATGTCTTATGTTACCCTGGAAAATGCAAATTGACAATCCAATTTATGCTCTGTTAAGATGACTAATAAGCAGATCAAGATGTTTGGACTTTCAAATAAAAACAGCCTAAGTGCAGAAAGGGAGCAGATGCTTTTAGCTTTCTGTTGTTGTTTATCTACCTGAGCCATGACTGCCTTTAATAAAGGAAGCATTTATTTTTGAATCTGTATATATGTACATGTGGTGTATTTGTGGTCACATGTGTGTGGGTGGTGCATGTGCATATATGGATGAGTATGCATGCATAGTGGTGTGTGTGTGTGTGTGTGTGTGTGTGTGTGTGTGTGCATGCATGCATGTGGCGGCTACAGACTGACATTAGACATCAGCAAAATGGAAAGGAACCATGGAGAGCCCAAGAGACATGTGTTACCAAGGCAGAAATGGGGAAAATGGGGTATTTAAATGGGAAGGACAGAGGGAAGATTATATAAGGAACCATGGAGGCAAAGGGAAAGGAGTTCAAGAAAGGGGCATAATAGGAGACAGGTAGTATCAAGGGGAGAGCCCACTGATCCACCTAGTTTAAGTATCCAGTTTACTCTGAGGATCCCCTATCACTGCTTTCCTCATTCTGGGATTACAGATAGGCTGCCATGCCCACCCAGTTATGTTTGTTTTGAGGATCTGAATCCAGTCTTCTGGCTTGATAAGTCACTTAAGCCCTGTGCCATCTCCACAGCTCTTGGGTGGGGTGTTGTTTAAACTACTTAAGTCACGTTAATACTGATAAATGATGCTACGCCCTCTTTATCCTTCTCTTTGTACTTGAATGGAAATCAAACTTGATGGTACCACTGGCAGTGGAAATGCAGGGAACTCAACATTTTTGACTCTGCAGCCACTCTCTAGCTGGTTATAAGAGCACTGTTTCCTAAGTGTTGGTGTGCTGCACATCTTAGGAACATACTCTATCTTCTTTTGATGACTCTTTGTCTTCCCTTTTAAATTTGATCACCCTCAAGTGTGTTTTTAAAGCATTTAACACTATTCCAGTCTAATTTATATAGTACTCTTTACATTATAGAATGCATGAAATCAAGGCATGCTTTCCAACAGAAACAGTTTTGAACTGATTCCTCCTGATTTGAGGTAAATTCAACAATATTTTAATACAGCATTTTCAGAACTGGTCTCAACTGATCTCTTTCAATTTTCCTTCTCCTCAGTGGTAATGGAAGAAAGTAAAATTGCACTTCACAGGAGCTTCCTGCTTTTATTATTTTTTAAAGTAGAGCAGTAAGAAGAACGTAGAATTAAATTATCTGCTCTTTATAGAAAGTAAAAATTAATTGAGCTTTTTATTAAAAAATTAAATGGTTTCATAAAGTCAGAAGAGATGAGTAGCTGAGAGTGTCGAAAGGGTTTGAGGTCACACACGTACACTCACACACTCAAGTATACACTCACACACCCATACTCGAACTCACACACATGCACACATCCACTCATATCAAATTAGATGTATGAAAGCCAGGAACAGAACCCAGGACCTCATTATTAAAAAAAATGTAGTTATTTGTATTTTATGTGAATGAATGTATTGCCTGCATGTAAGTGCACAATGCCCTTCGAGGTCAGAACCAGGTGTTGGATTCTCCTGCAACTGGAGTTACAAGATGGTCGATAGCCACCATGTGAGTGCTGGGGACTGAACCCAAGTCCTCTTCAAGAGCAGCCAGTGCTCTTACCCACTGAGCTGTCTCTCCAGCCCCAGGACCTCTTAGTCTTTACACTGCTACGTAGGACTAAGTGGGAATGTATTAAGGCATTTCTTACTGCGCTTACAAATGGCTGTCAAAGTAGAGACAACATCTCTTCTAGACAAGTAAAAAAAAAAAAAAAACAACAAGAGATCTCTGATTATAAATAACATGGTCAATGAGAACTGATCAAACTAAGGCAAAGAGTTAAATCACTGTTGGAGACACAGCGAATAGCCTATGGAATGAGGAATATAATTTTAAGGAATAAATAACAGAGAACAATCAGAAAACATCAAAGCTGCGGACAAAATTATTGACCAATAGACGTTCAGAGTTTTCTTTACATAAAACTTTTGGGCCCGAGGGCCCTGTGGCACATGACTTTAGTCCCTGCACTCAGGATGCAGGCAGCAGATTTCTGTCAGATTACGGCTAGCCTGGTCTACACTGTAAGTGCCAGACCAGCTGTGGCTACGGGGGGACGCTGTCTTTAAAAATGACCACAAATAAACAAACAAACAAGAAAATAAACAACTTCTGGAGAAATTTTTCATGTAGACCATCTCCCTTCTAATGTACTTTCCCTGTCTATTCACATCCAGCATTTAAGCAGACATGGAATTTAAGCTCTCCGGAGGCTGAGGCTCTCCGTGGTGCTAATTTCCAGAAAAGCCTTTGCTACTGTTTCTCTACTTCGTCCTTTCCTGGACCAGAAAGTCCCAGCACTGTCAATGCTCTGCAACAGTAAGGAGGAACCAGGGGAGCATGTCCAGCCTTCCTTCCCTGTGCAGCCCCAGCTCCAGAGCAATGCTTTTCCAACCTCAGCTCAGAGTCCAAAAGGCACAATCTGTTGAGTTTTATTTGATGGCCATTTCAAGAATTCTGGTTTCATTTTTTCCCAACTCTTCCAACTCCTGTTCAAGACCACTGAAGACAAAGCTACGAGTTTGTACCATTGATCTGTGATTCAAACCATCTGGGTTGTTTCCTCCATCTGCCCAGCACTGGCCACCACCCTATGGCCCTGCGATCTGAAGAAAATGGCAAGTGAAAGTGAAGGGCCTTGGACCCAGGAATCCACAGTCCCCACCTCTGTGCATATGGCTAGAAGTAGATGCAGGGTTCTCAGCTGCCCCAGATCACATCCCTCAGGGAGGGCTTTTGGGGATGTAAAACATTCAGAACTTCTCTGGAATATTCTCCTTAGAGATGAAGTTTCCTGAGCTGGTTAAAAACCCATGCCTCCAAGGCCAGCTTTCTGTTGCCCCTAATTAGGTGTGTGGTTCATTCTTGTCCCAAACCTATTGTTTAAAAAGAAATTGGTCTTACATTTTTAATAATAATGAGTTTATTACAAAAAAAATCACACATCTTGAATATCACAGGCACATGCTATCTCCCCAGGCTACATACCTTTGTTTCCAAATATCACAGTGCTCCCTCTGTGGTAAGTGGTGGCACACACAATGCTGTGTATTTCAAATGCCAGCATATTTTTAATTCAAAATTAATTTATGCTGCATTAAGGATAACTCTTTTGCCAAAATGGGAGCTCTATGTGTTCTCATTTCAAAGCTGTTAGAATTTTCATTCCTGAATTTCATACGAGGAGGGGACTGGCGGAATATGTACTGATTGGAAAAACATTTTCTTTGAAAGAAAAAATTCTTTAGGAGGATAAGTGTCAGCTTAAGTAAATTATTAGATTTACTAAGTGAGATTTTCATGTGATGCTTTCACATTTACTTGGGTGGGTTAAGGAGTAAGTCACAGACTTTTGATTAGGCTTCTGAGCAGTCCCCAACAGTCAAGGGTAATGCTGCTGCTATGTTTACTCTAAGAGTTTCCTCTTCAGGTGACTTATTCAGAGTTGGGTTTACTTTCATGATATCTAGTCCCAAGAGTAGACTTTTTTAGTGATGAGTTATACTCAAGTTTTTTCCTTAAGTATATAACCAAAATGCAGTTCTATAAATCTGATAAACCAAGATTCTGTCTTTAAATGGAGTGCATTTGCATGGTTTCTCCATTTATCACAAGTATGTGAAATTAGCTAAGGCACTTCAAAGCTTTCTAAAAATCCCTAGCAGTCACTGAGGGGGAAAATTCCAAGAAACAGACAAGGAGGAGTCTTAGGAACTCATGAAATGTTTGCAGTATTATTTGTGGCACCCACAGAATCCCATTAGGTTGACTTCTAAAACTTCAGCATCCAAACTAATTGGCATGTCTTCTCATGAGAGTTATTTCTGCTAAACCCACAAACCTTGTTATGGTAAGTATTGTTTCTCCTGTGCTTCCTCAGATACTTCCCTTTCCAAAGTCCCAATTTTTCCTCTATATAACCTTTCTTTTCTGTTTATATCTTATAGTAACTCACTAAAGCAATAAATAAGGGTTATTTTGTTATATAAACCATTCCAAGGGAATTCATTCATATTTCTGGGTGAGTTCTATGTGGTTGTTAATCAAAACTTTCTCATTTCATTCTGGAGAAGTTCCCAGGCCTTTTCTTCATTTGTGCCATTTTTAAAAAAAAAAAGGTCAGAAGAGGTTTGCTGGCCTTAGGATGAACAATTCTCAGCAAGGATATTCAGACATCTCATTTTGGAAAAACTTTGTGAGAGAACAAGTGAAAATATTTAGTGTAAAGCACTTAAGTTTTCACTGCACACACGCATGCCACATTTCTGTCTTCAGAGACCAAGGGTCATTTTTAAACATCTGAAAAGTAACTGTAATCAAATCAGCTCATATTGACATCTTGCGACAATTAAAAGCAAACTTTAAACTTGAAATAGTTATGCTTAGATGAATTACATTTTCAAGGAAAATAATCCAGAAAAAGGAGGTGTCAGGTCAGGGCTGGGAAGGAGGGTCAGTGGGTAGAATGTTTGCTGCACAAATCTGAGAACTTGAGTTTTGATCATCATTATCCACATAAAAGCAAGGCATGGGGGTTTGCGTGTGTCTGTAACCCAAGCACTTGGGGTGAGGGAAACAAGTGGATCCCAGTGTTTCACTGGCCAGTGGGTCAAGCCAAAACAGAGCTCCAGGTTCAGTGGGAGACCTTGTCATGAAAAACAAGGACAGTAGAAGACACCAGATGTCAACCTCTGGCCTCTGCATATGCAGGAAAGGGAGAATGTGCTCATCACTCCCTACAACCCCACCATGTACACACACACACTCACACCCACCCCCCACACCACACACACATGCACACTTACCCCAACCTCCATACTACACACATCAATACACCACACACACATAAACTCCCCACTCACACATAAACCCACTCCCCCATATCACACACACGTACACCCTCCCCCACACAACACACACACACACACACAAATATATTACATACACATAAACTCACATATACCACACATATACACACATACTCCACACATACACTCACAACATATACACCTAAACCTGCATACAATACTCACACACAGATACCACACACAAATATATACCACACACATATACATCTATATACACCACAAACACATACACACATACACACACCCTATTGCACCAACACACATATTTACCCCTCTTAAACCTATATATACCACACATAAAAACATATACCACATACACACACCCTATTGCACCAACACACATATTTACCCCTCTTAAACCTATATATACCACACATAAAAACATATACCACATACACATGTATCCACATACACCACACACACAAACATATAACACAAACACATGTACCCACATACGCCACACACATATCCATATGCACCACACATATACACACCAAACATATACACATATACACCCACACATGTCACACATGCATAATCCACATAACACAAACATACTCCCACTTGTACACACATGCATACAGCCACATACACCACACACATACACCAAACACATGCACACATACACTGATATGATATACACACACATACACATATATACCAAACACATGCACACATACACCCATATGATACATACACCACACACAAACACACACATATACTGACATATATCCCCCCACATATACCACAGCCTCTATACCCACATACATTCACATGTACACATCTCTCCCACACACCTCCTATACCACACACACATATATACCCTGACATATACCATACTCAAACACACACATGCACATGCACACACATCACACACAAAAAATAAAACTCCATTCTCTTAAGTATTTGTTGTTTAAGATGTCTGTCTTGAACTTATAAACACAGCATAACAGGAAACAAATGGAGAGGATCCATCTTCCCATGGTAGATTGTGTGTGGAGGCCCTGTGCAAACCTGGGAACAGAGGCAGTAATAGGAACGACTCATCCCGTCCTGGCAGCAGCATTCCACTTGGACCTATCTATGTACACGAGCACTCTCCCTCCGGCTGGTAAAGCTCAGTAGCCTCCCCTCATTCATGAGAATGTTCCAGTACCTTAGTACTAGCCTGAAGCCACACATGGCATGGAACCTTTGTAGTGTCACATGCTCTGTCTACAAACTTTGCAGCTTGGGTTGTAAACGGCACAAATTATGAGGCCAAAGTTTCTTAAGTAGAACAAAGTAAGGTGTGCGAGATTTCATCACGCTACACCGAATGCAGGCAATTTAAAACAGGAATTGCTTATTTCTACTTTAGATTGTGGTTCCACCGGTGAGATTAAAGGTGTGTTCCACCATGCCTGGCTAGTAATACATACTTTTAACTTCAATAAATGATTCTAAAACTTTTTTTTTTAAATGACACAGTGATACAGGCTTGCAATCTCAGTCAAAACTAGGAAGGCAGAGGTAGGAGGATGGTGTGCTCCTGAGGCCAGCCTGGTTGCATCATGAATTTGTAGTCAATCTTGGCTAAGACCTTGTTTCAAAAAACAAAACAGAACAAAAAGAATAAAACAAAATAAAAATAGAATAAAACAGAATATAACCAAAAAGTCCAATTATCATTGATGTCTTGGGATTATTGGTGGATTTCTAGATTCATTTCTACTGAAACTGTTAAGATTATTCAGATTCATAAATGAGGGATGTGGGTCCCTTTGCATGCTAGCTCATAGTTAATGAATGACAGAGCTAGCAGTCAACATTTTCCTAAAACAGTTTCCTAAAAATGTTTAATATTATTTTAAGCTACAAAGGAAAATTTTCCAAATAAACACATGTAAAACACATGTCCAAAATATATGGGGATTGAACTCATGCAGTATTTGTTTGAAGAAAAATTTCCCAAACTGGAATGATTATCTTCTCATCATACAGCTCCCATACAAAACAATCCAACAATGAACAAACAAGACCCCGCTTCCTTTGAGAAGATGATGTGGAGTTTGGCTGTATTTGCCGCTTTTGAGCAGGCAGCTGCCATTCTAAATTTTCACCCTGAAGAGTGCAATCAGAAATGCATAACCAGTCGAGCATTACCTTGTGTCATTAAAAATGTACCTAGGCATGAATTTTTTTTTGGTTTATTCTGCTCCATTCTTTGTGAAGATGATTTATGAATTGGAGAATCATTGTCATTCATTTATTTTGGAAAAACTCACAGCTATTACCTCTTTAACTATTGCTTTTTTTTGTTATGTTTTGGAAGTTTGATGAGATTCACTAGTGAAATTAGATGTTCAGACTACATGAAAATGACAAAATAAAATAAAATGACATTCTCTCTCTAAGAGGCACAACAAACTATTCTGAGATAGTTGGAAAAATATCTATATGTCTGTCTACCTATCATCCATCTATCTATCTATCTATCTATCTATCTATCTATCTGTCTGTCTGTCTGTCTATCTACTATCTATCATCTATCTGTCTTTCTGTCTATCTACTATCTATCATCTATCTATCTATCTATCATCTATCTATCATCCATCTATCTATCATCTATCTAATGATTCAGTGGCAAGTGGGCTAAATCAGAAAAATCAGTGAACAAAGGAAAACTATAATTCAAATATGAATGTGAGCCATGTCATAATGGTAATGACAGCAGTCCAGTTCACGAGGAAGATGTTATAGCTAGATATCCTTAAAACCAAAGGAGAAGTTCAGTGTTTCAAAATAGTATAAAGATCTTGAGCAATGTAAAACAAGAATTTTGAAGAAATAAAATCAAACAATTTCAGGAAAACATATACTACAAAGTAGCTCACAACAATATTTTAAAAAGAAATATAATGTTCTAATCAAAGCCCAAAATAGTAATTTTGAATAACTTCAAAATTAAATGTCTAAGCTCAGATAGTTTTAGGGGCTACTTAATAAATAAGACTTGCATTATACAAACCTGTGGAGTTAGCAACAGATGAATATAAATGTGAGTTCCAAGCCAAGCACAGTGGCATACGCCCATAATCCAATTACATGGGAGATTAATGAGTTTAACCCCAGTCAGAACTAGAGTTCCAATCTTGTGTGGGCTACTTAGCAAGACATGTCTCAAAAATTCAAAACAAATAAACAACCCACTCCCTAAGGACCAGTCATAATGTGTTAAGCAATGATATATTTTACTACAAAAAAAACTCAGTATTTCTTCAAATCAAATAATAATAAGGGATGTGAAGAAATGTGGTAAAGCAAGAAAAAATATTTATGAATATGTGTTCTGAAAACAAATTTCAATCTATTTCTAAAAATCAATATAAAGAGAAAACATACTTCAAAATTTAAATGAGAAAGGCACATACAGGCTTTGCAAGATATTTAACAGAAGAATAATCGTTAAATGTAAGGAAAAGCATTTGGCCTTATAATCAAGAAAATATAAACCAGAACCCAAAACAATGTTATATCTACAAAGTGCAAAAATTTTAGTTTGGCAATTAAAAAAAATTTATGTGTATGAGTGTTATGCCTGCATGTGTGTAAGTGCACCCGGGTCCTGCAGTGTTCATGGAGGACAGAAGAGGGTGTTAGATCTCTGGAGTTACAGATGGTTGTTAGCAGCCACATTGGTCCTGGGATTCAAACCCCGATCTTTTGCAAGAACAGCCAGTGCTCTTAACTGCTGAGTCATCGCTCCAGTCCTAATTTGGCAATTTTAATATTAGATAGGACAGTCATTAAAATTAAAACAAGTGTAGTGAGCTAGGCCTGTAAATATCTAAGAAGAGTAATCCCAAGAGTAATCGGAAGGGAGAAAAACGTTTGCAGTAAAAGATATGGCATGAGTGTGCATGTATGAGAAGGGGAAAACTAACACTGAACAGTTTCTTGTTTAAGTATACTCTAACACATGTGCCTGTACAAAGAAAATGATACACTCAAAATTCCAGATGCTGGTCACCTCGCTACTGGAGCAGCATCATGCGTGACTGGAAAGGTATTGTTCTCTACCCCGATTTCAATGGGGCATGAAAAATTCCTACTACCATCCAATAAGACATTCCTTACATAGTGTCTCTAGAATGTTTGAAATACTGAAAATTATGATGATAAAGAAACACATCAAAGAAATATTTGATTTAGGTTTGTGGGGAGAAGTGTTCACTGGAAATGTAACCAGGCAATGGGCTGGAGGGCTGGCTTAGGAGCCACAGGAGTCACAAGGAGATGGGTGACAATCAGTGCCAGCCACACGGATGCTCGAACGTGCTACCTGCTTCCTGAGCGAGAGCGCTGGTGCTACATCAGCTCCCTCAGGAATCTATATCTGAGTTGTTCTTTTCCAGGTTAATTTAATTTATTCAGAATACGCTGTGTATTTCCACCAGAAATACATGAGATGTATTTTTTGCTTTGTTTTATCGTTCTCTTTGGTTATTCTTTAGATATAATGCCGCATTAGTGATCTTGATAATTATTATAATAAAAGCACGAAGAGACTAATTATATTCTAAGCTATTAACTAACTACTATACACATAATCACAGAGGTGATAATATAAAGAAAACCAATCAGAAAGTGCGCTCTTAACCCCAGAGCGTTTAAGGTTCCCCGCCCCCAAGATTAAAAGACTACTTACTACAAGGGGTTACTTTTCCTCCTTTCTCAGACTTTGTGAGTTCGGTCACTCTTACCAAAATAATTTGGAATATTTTTCCTTTTCCATGGAGACCACTGCTCTAATTTGAGTAGTGAAAAGAGCCTATGGACTCTAATTGGGTTCTTTCCTGATTTTTCAAAAGATCACTCTCTTAGTAATTATCTTATAGTGCAAAGTAACCCAAGAGCATATGAATGTCAGTATTATGCCATTACCGTCCAGCCTATCTGGGCACAAATAAATGCAGGGGCTGCTGAATCTCTAAATTGAAATCCAATTTTCATATTAAAACATTAGAATATTCCGAGCATAAAATCCACTTGTCACAGGTCTTATTTCTAAAAATCACTTTCAGGGCTAATGATATGGCTGAGTAGTGGGGTATGGGTTTCGAGTAGAAAAAACAGCATGAAACAAAATGAAAAGGAACAGAGTAGACCAGAACAAAAGCTGATTAACATTTGGAACAGCAGCCAGGGACTGTGGAGATGGTTGAGTAGGTAAACTGCCTGGTATGCAGGACCTGCGTTTGGATCTTCTACACCTATGTAAAAGCTCACCCAGCTAGGAGGCAGTACTCAAGCCTGTAGCATCAGCACTTGGTGTCTGGGCTGGAGGGGGTTGGGGAGAGGATCTGGAATAGACAGGTAGGCATCCCTGGCTAGACTGGCCAGCCACTCTAGCTAATTAGAGAGTCACAGCTTCAGGGATGGACTGTATCTCAAACACTAAGGTGTGGTTTAATAGTGGAAGATAGTCCTTATCCAACTGTGGCCTCTACATGTCGACACAGGTACAGGCAAACATGCTGTGCACATATACCATACACAAACATATAGCATATACACACAAAATAATAAAACTTTAAAACATAGTATATATTTTCTCCCTTTTCACACTCAGTAAACAGTTCACTTTTATATAATTTTGGTAATTTCTTCTTAATTGGAGAAAGACCCTTTTGCTTCCATAAAGTACCTCTTTTTTCCCAAGAACTAAGCTGAGTACCTGGTGGCACTTCACTGAAATCAAGAGGAAAAAGGAGGCCTGAAGAAATGGCTCAGAGGCTGGGAATACCAGCTGTTCTTGCAGAGGACTGGGCTTCTGTTTCCAACACACAGTGGCTGGTGGCTTGCAGCTGTCCATAATTCCAATTCCAGGAGGCCTGGTGCCCTGTAAGGCCTTCATGAGCACGGCATGCACATGGTACACTTGTGCAAGAGCAGACAAAACACTCATATACATAAATAAAAATAAATCAATCAAAAAATTAAAGAAAAAAGAAACCATCTTGGACAGTTAATTTTTTTAACTAAAAGAAAGAAAAATATGATAAAATGTATCCTGGCTGTTGACTTCTTCCAAGTAAACTAGAAATAGTTTACTGCTAAATCTGCCAGGACATTCTATTTGGAGACTTTCTTTTTAGCTAAACCAAACTGTATGTACTAAAGAATTTTAAGTTATAAGATGATCCTGTGTATATGTGGAAGAGAAGCTGTTATTATAAGCTTCTGACAGTAACTATTTATTTTCTAGCCAAATGAGGGCATTGTAATAGCACCTGTAACTTATAATAATGGCTTCTTTTCAATGTACCTACTGATCCTCTGTGGTTCCAAGAGCGGTTACTCAGCAGGGAAGCCTGGTTGAGGATGCCAGGGCTGCAGATTCAAGGGATGCTTACTGGTATCTCACATGCTCCGGTTGTTAGCAAGGACCTTCTGCCCGCTGGACTGCCTGCCATGTATCCTATAATGAACTCCTTACTGTCACATATTGCCACCTATTGCTGTCATGCAGAGTTATTGTCTCTGTGTTCTCTAGAAACCTTCCAACAACACAGGTCAAGATACCAGATGACATCCTCAAAGCATTCCTTCTTTAGGTAGTAAATAAATTATTTTATGATTATCTAAATCTTAATTTTCCAAACAGTTAAATGAAGTATAATAATTCTCATCTAAATACTTTAAAAATAATATGTAAAGCTACTTTCACATGCTTTTAAGACATAATTAAGAGAAAAATCATCTCATTCCCTAGTTTTGAAGTTGACGCATACTTGTGAAGATGCTAAGAAAGAGATTGGTAATTATCAAGAGATCAGGCTAAAGAAAAGCTATCATCTGCTGAGGTCATTAGAATATGTGTCACATTCTCAAAAGAAATAGGACTTGAGATATCTTTTTTAAAGTTTTTAATTAACACATTATAATTTTATACATTCATAGGTATGGTGTGATATTTCAAAATATGTACACAATGTATAGTAATTAAGTAGGGACAATTAACATTTTGTTATCAATTCTGCGTGCTTAGAAACTTGGGTCCCTGTTTTCTAGTTCTATATAAAGTTTAGAAGAGATTACTGTGCACTACAGTGCTCCTTCTACTCTGTAGAGCAGCCTAACCCATTCTCCCTTCCTAACTGCTTTTTATCATCGTCCAGCTTCTCTCCCTACACCAACCCCTGCTTGTTGTCCTCTCTAGAATTCATATTCTACTTTGATGCACTGTTTGAAATGAATCCATTAAACATTCTAATCAAAGTACAGAATCTGAAAAAATAGGTCCCAGTAAATACACAGAAAACATAGTTGAGAAAGAAAAGGAAATAACAAAGAGACTTAGATTAAGTTCAGTATTACTAAGCAGACCATGCTCCTTTGTCTTTTATGTGGTAGATAGCCAAATAATAAGTGGTTGTATTTCCACAAAGCTTTGTAAGAGTGCCGGTCTTCATAGTTTCTGGTCAACAGAAAGAATGGAACACTGGATTAACTGAAGAACCACAATAGTTGGTAAGTTTAAAAAACACAAATGATATAAAGGAAGGGGAATAAGGGAGTAGGAAGGGTTAACGAGTGTGGTGAACAGAGGGCAGGACAGCGTGAGTGTGGGGAGGGACAGCTATCAATAAAGGTCTTCAGAAAGAGCAATATGGAAAACTGCCACTATAGAAGCTACTCAAAGTATATACATAAACACTATAAAAGATTTAAAGGAGTTGACTTATAATGAGAACATGGGCCCTAGTAGACACCCTAAGCTTGCAAAGTAAAATGCTCAGTGCCAGAGATCGATTTTGTCTTTTGAAGCTATTGCCCAGGGTTCCCGTAGACCTTTAAACAATACTGGCTATTGCTGCCGTTCTTGGATACCCACCAGAATTTCATGGTAAGGTCCTATGGCTGAAAACACTACATACATAAATTATAGATCAAACAAGAAGAAATCGAGTTGGTACTCATTCCAGAGCCTCATCACTAATGACGGGACAGTATTATGCATGTTATCCAAAGAAAAAAAAATTAGTCATTCACCAGCCGTGAATCCTGAGATCTACAATAACGACTGGCCTGACAAGATATGATGTCTGGTGAAATGGTGGCATGAATATTATGGGAGTAATCAATCACTTTCTAATTGGATTTAAGGTCCATGTCATAAGACTGACCATTCTTGGCACTGATATCAGGTCTACGAACATGCGGTTAGACAGGCCACAGGCCATAAGGGAGATCTATACTATTATCCTGCTAAATAAATATAGTATTAAAGTGACAATGACTTATTATACTCATAGATTAATGCATCCCTCAACAGTCACCAGAGGAACTTCCTTAAACAGCAGATGGTGATTAGCCCAGAAACTCACAACTAGCCACTTATATCAAACTTCTGCCTCCAAAGGCTTTGAGATCATTGCAGAAGTGGTGGTGGGAAGATTAAGAGCCAAAGGTTGTAGATGATCACAAAGAAAAGGAGTTTTCCAGGCAGCTGGAAACCTATTCATGAATTCAGCAACTGTGACAGCATATGCAAGTACCATGTTAGCTTGAGCCAGGCAAAATCCCAGCATAGACGTGAAGAGGTGGATAAGAACCTCCGCCCCTTCCCAAGGAACTTTCAGAAACTGATGGCAGTTGGGAAAGGGGCAGTCAGTCTCTTTCAAAGTGTAACTCTTGGTAGGTTGACCAGACTCCAGGGGATGGATCCACACCAAAGACCATTTGACCCTTATATACATATATGTACATGAAATTGGGTGGGAAGTGAATGAAGGGGATAGATAGAAGAGGGGATCTAAATACAATCAAAATATATTGTATGAAATTTGCAAGAATTCAATAAAAAAGGAAAAAATATAACCAATGAAGCCCATAGAAAGCTTATATTCTGTATGTTGTGTTTGAAGCTCTCATTGAGAAGGAGCACATTCTTAGAGGAATCTGAAAGAAGTGCATATTGTCACTATTCTATCAAACCTGCGTGACTACATCAGACACTCTACTCCAAGATGAAACATTACCCCTAGAGGCCATGATGATACCTAATACAAGAGGATTTTTAAAAATAAATTTTAATGATAAAGATAATCCTTTATTAATTTTGATGTTCCAAAAAATATATTATTTCTCCACCGATAACACTTTTTGGAATCAATATTATATGCATATAATTATGCATTAATGAAAATGCATATGAAAATGCCATTATGAAAACCATAGATGCTTTATGAATCAGAAAATAGTAAATTTAAGTGTGTAAGATATCACCTTAAACAGCCTAAAGCCATCTGGTCTTCAATCTTCAAATGTGCACAAGTAATTCATGATTGACTTAAGGAACATAAAATTATAGTATCCCCTACCAGGATCATAGTTCTGACTCCATTGGTATCAAATATTTTTCTGGCTTTTAAAATGTAACTGATTTCTAGATGTTGATAGACATAATCTTTTCTTAATATCTTGAATTTTTAGATGTATAATAAATTTTTGTTGCAATCAGGGATTGATTAAGGATCGTTAACATAATTCTTTTCCTCCTAAAAGACCTAATAATTTCCACCCTAGTTGCTTTGGATGTAGGAGGGCACAGTAAAATGAGATAAGGTGTGAAGGATGTGACCAAGAAGTAGAATCAGAGAGGATAGCTTAAATTAGAACCGCATAGTTAAAGGAAAAGCACTTTTATGATCAACTTAAAAACACATATTCTGTTCTTATTCAAAATGATGTATTGTAAAATGTCTTGCTCTGGAGACCATAAGATGGCTCAGCAGGTAAAAGCACTTGCCACACAAACATGGGTGACCTGATTTTGATTCCTAAAACCAACCTAAAGATGGAATGTGGAAATCAATTCCACAGAGTTTCCCTCTGACCTCTATAAGTTTGCCATGACATTTGCTCCCACAACATACATCATATACACACAATGCTTGCACACCATAACAGTAAAATCTTTAAAACGTTTCTTCTTTAATGGTCTGACCCTATCTCATGTTAGGAAGTTGGGGTTAAGGGAACATACACATATATACACTTCTATATGTTGTTTATCTACTCATCTATCAACTATATACATAGAGAGCAAAGTTGTGTAATAGAAGCATTATATTTACTGTTAAATGCTCCTAGCAGTTTCAGTCCAATTGTGTAAATGTCCTAGAGATTTTCAGTCACACATTTAATTAAATTGCCACCTGTAACATTCCTGCTTTGCTCCATTAACTCTATGGAAGAATTCCATCTCTCTACTCTCTACTCTTAACTTTATTTATTTATTTTAATTCTGTGTGTATGAGTGTATGCCTGCACATAACTGCACCTGTGTCTTGCAGTGCCCTTGGAGGTCAGAAGAGGTTGTCAGATCCCCTGGAACTGGAGTTACAGATGGTTGTGAGTTACCTTGCGGGTGCTGAGAATCAAACCTTGGTCCACTACAAGAGTGGCCATTACTGTTAACAGCTGGCCCTCTCTCCGGCCCCTCTACTGCTCTTCTCTCTGCTTTCTTTATTTCAGAGTAACGTAGAAAGTTGTGCAATACACTCACAGTAAAACAATTGGTGTAGAGTGTAAGGCATTCAAGGCTGCCTTTAACTTCATCTGTTAGTGTCTGACTAGATGTTAGTGTACTAAAAAAAGTAACATGAGGATGAAGACCATGAGACTAACCAAAATTATCCTATACTTAATTCAAGATCCTTTCATACAAATTCATATTAATCCCAAAATAAAATAGAGATGAAATAAAATGTAAAAGATGAACTGTTAATAAACAGTTTTTATTTACTGATAGGTGAATATTCTTGAGTTTGTCGAATTGTTTGTTTAATAGTTCTTAAGCAAATACCTCTCTAATAGTATTTTATTTTTGATGCCATTACATCTTAGTGAAACTATTTCAGGACAAAACTGCACTTGATACCTCTTATCTACCCAAAATTACAGCGTAGCCCAGCCTCCTGTAAATGTGCTCAGAACATTGATAGTATCCTAAAGTTGATCAAGTTCTTTTAGCACATAGGCTGTTTTATAATGAAAGGATGTATCATATTGCTTTATAAATAATGTAGAGAGCCTGGATATGCTTTCATACCATTTTAATCCAGTGTATCATAAATTAAACCAAATTCTGGGAGTATATGGATTGAAGTTCAAGGGACAGAAGAACATAAAGGACTGGGTAATTATTTAAAGAAACAACAGCAGAAAACTTTCTAAATGTGGAGAAATAGAAAACTTCAGATGTAAGAATAGCAAAAATGTCTAAACAAACTCCAATCTAAATGAACCCATAACAAAAACAATTACAGCAAAGAAGTAAAGAGCTAAAGAGAAATGATGCAACTGAAGCAGCAAGAGAAAGAAAAGACCAGCACGTTTGATGAGGTTCAACAAGGAAGGTGGGAGTTTCACAGGGGCAGCACAGGCCAAGAGAGAGGGAAGGAAAAATAAAGGGCTGCAGGAAGTGAACAGTCGCCAAACAAGACATTCTATTCTGCAAAGCTGAGGAAGCAGAGCAAAGAAAGAAGAACCATAAAGTCTTTCCCAGGTTAGTGCACGGCACAGAGGCTCACAAACACCGACCTGTCCTCAACCGTTGCTAGGGAGAAACATGAAAACACAAGAAAGCACAAACTTAGTGAACAAAACGAGGACATACCCAGCCACATTTAAGACAGCCAAATACTGTCCTGATTCAGTGCATAATCGGTTTTATCTGAGGATGAAGATTTAAAGACAAAAATAATACCTAAGATAATTTGTCAACTGAAAGAATAATCATAAAGGAAAATGAAAATCAAAACCACCAGGAGACGCCTCCTTGCCCTTGTCAAAATGACTCTTATCAGAGAGATGAAAGATAAGAAGTTTTGATGAGGAAGTGGAGAAAAGGGAATCTTGCACACTATTGATGTGAATGTAAATCAGGCAGTCAAAGATAAAAGTATGACACTTCTTAACCTACGGTTATTCAAAATAGAATTAACATTTGATGAAAAATGTCAATTCTGACCATACAATATGAAATGGAATATGTATATATAATATACAATATATAATATTTCATATATAACATGAATTGGAATTTGTATTATAAAATAACATTGGCAAGCTCTTGTTCATTGCAGCAATATTTACAATAACCAAGAAAATATAAGACACTGTGTGTCCATCAGAGCCTGGATGGATTAAGAAATGTGGTCTAGATCTATGTATAAATAGTATTCATTTTATATGTATTAGATTCATGATATATAACAGACCATTATTCTTTCTTAAAATGTAGAAAACCATCTGCAAAACATCATGTGAAGCCTGCCACAGAGCGTCAGGCACAGCATCATCTTATTCATGAAAAGCATAATCAGGATGTTTGAAATCCCATCAGCAGAGTAGAATGGTGGTTACCAAGGGTTAGAGGATCTGGGTTTGAGAAATATTCATAAAATATATGAATATTAGTTAAAAAGGAATAATATATTCCACAAATCTATTGCATAGTATAGTGGTGCTAGAAAACTTATGAGTTATTATTTTGAATATCATAGGGAAGTGAATTTTGGATGTCCTCACCAACAAGAAAAAAATTAAGTATGTAATGTAAAGCATTTATTAATTAGCTCCACGTAGGCATTCAACAATGTATGCTTGTTTCAGAACATCATGTTATACAAGACAAGTATTCCCTAGTTTTATTGTGAATTAAAAATATAGAAATAGCTTTATAGAAATCGGCTCTGAGGAAGAGCCATAAACAACCAAAAAGGCCAGAGAAGAGCTTCTTCTTCAGTGGAACTTTTAAAATTGAGATATGTATGTATAGTAATAGATAATATATATTAATTAATATATATAGTGTGTGTGTTTCAGTAGGCTTTTGAATAATACTTTTCCCTCTGGTTTTTCACACCCCCTAAGCACTACTTATCTCTCCTCTCTCTCCCGTTATAACATTCCCTTCTCCCTTTCCAATTAAATACTCCCATTTTCCCTATTTCCTCATTGATATCATCTGTCTCTTACATTTTCCTTATCTCGAGCTCCTTCCTCCCCTTTACTCTTATGGTTCCTTTCCATTCTCTTAACTCCTGTGGTTACAACAGGACATGTACTCACATCTAAGGATTTGGAGTTCATTTGTTTTCTTGATCTTACCCCTCTTCAAGAAACTTCTTTTGTAACAGATGGAGACTATTGCTGAGTTCCATAATTGGTCAAATGCAGAGAACAAGTGTCTGTGAATTGCCTGGCCCTAACCGATACATCTACAATGCAACCTCTACACCTAAGACTCAGAAAACATAGTGGGACAGGGGCAGGGAAAATATTAATGCATCTCTCAAGTCTCAGCAGTGAAGCTTAGTCATACAACACATGGTAATCAACACAAAAACCTACAACTGGCCAAAATGTAGAGAATAAGACACTGCAGAGTACATGTCCCTGATAGGACTCCTTTATTAAACCTCTGCCATGCAGGGCTCAGGGACTACTGTGGAAGAAGGGTGAAAAGATGGGAAGAGCCAGGGGTGGTAGATAGTCACAAGGAGACAGTGTTCCAAGTGGCTGGGAGCTGGTTCATATGAACTTAAAGCAATGGTGCCAGCACACGTAAGACTCAAGCAAACTCAAAACTAGAGAAAAATTAAGGTTAAGGTAAGAAACCTCAACCTTAGTTGAAGAGCTGGAATCTGATCACTGCTGGGTAAGGGAGAATTGGTCTTCTTTAAGGGAGTGATGCTAGACAGATTGCCCAGATTCCTGTGGATGAACTCACACAGAGGGACATCTGAGGACACAAACTTGACTTGATAGGCCTTAGCACCACCAGAATGCATGAAATCTGGTGGAAGAGTGCTTTGGGATGGTGCCGATAGGGGAGGGGTCTAAATATGATTAAGATGCATGAAATAGACAAAAATTCAATACAGACTAGAAAAAAATTAAGAAAAGACATGAGAATTTGGATGTGGGAATTTTCACAGGCACCCCACTGCTAGATGAAATGCTACAAGGAATCAGTTGCTATTGAGTGAGGGCGAATGTTTTTCTCCAGGGACTAGCTCTCTGATAAATGAAGTATTCCCAAAGAAGCAGCAGTAAACACAAGAACACAGAACACCAGTAAATGGACTCAGTGCATTCTATACATGTACATTTAGAAATGCATTTGTGTAGCAATAACAAAGAAGATGACAAGAAATTGATTGGGAATGGGGGCATGAGGGAATTAGAAGGCACTGGGAGGGGTGGACATGATGCAAATAAAATACTCATGTATGAAATTCTCAAAAAACCCCCAAAACATTAGCATTTAAACTGAATGAAAGGAACAGTTAATCTAAAAATAAAAAAGAAAACAGAAAATTAGAGGGAACTCAAATGTGGTGACTTAAAACAATTTACGGTTGACTTAAATGATATATTTGAGTCCAAGTGAGCTATGTTTTGCTCAGTGGCTCTAGAAACAGTGTTTGCTGGTCTACTTGTAATGATAATTTTTAAAAATGTGAACATATTTCATGGGTATCAATAGTTGTCATAAAGTTTCAGAATGGGAAGGTGTTTTCTTTAATTATTTTATTTATTATTTTTATGTGTATGAGTATATTGCCTGCATGTTTTTAAGTGCATCCATGTCGTACAGTGCCCATGTAGGTAAGAAGAGAGTGTCACATCACTTGGATCTGGAGTAATAGATGGTTGCTAGCTGCCGTGTGGGTGTTGGGAATTGAACCTGGATCCTTTCCAAGAACAGCCAGTACTTTCAAGCACTAAGCCACCTCCCCAGTCTGGGAAAATATTTTTTAAAGCCCTTATTTTGGAATAGCATCCAGTTCTAATCTTTGAAAGGTGAACAGCTCAATATACAAAGCTTAAAACAGATAACATCATAACAACCTTTACTTCTCTAAAAGTAATGATTTCTATCCTATTTTGTGTTTATGTCTTTTAAAACACTTTGTGCACAGAGTCAGTTTAGTTATATTTAAAACAGAATAGTTTCAAGCCAAACAGCAGGTGAGAATGTTGTACTGATACAAAAAAGAGAATTATTATCAGAATTCTAGAATTATATACCTAACCATGTGCATCATATTTTGCTGTTTTTGCTTTTTATTTCTTGCCATGTTACCCAGGCTGGCTTTGGACTCCTGCCTCAGCCTCCCAAATAGTTGGAACTAGAAACTGCTCATGTTTGTGTTTGGCCCTTTCTGTACCAAGCACCAATCCTGGACCAGTTTGCCATGTAGCCAACTGATTACAGCCTAGAGGTACTGTCACCTTATCCAAAATACCAAAATAATATCATAAATTAATAGAGACAGCCTCTTAAAGCTAAGTCCTTTAAAAACTATTTTTGTTAATATCTATATTTATGATTATATAAGCATTTCACCCAAGTAAATGCTATGCCTGTTTGAGGTTATAAACAAGTTGTGGGCTACTTTTCCATCTTGTTTTTCAACTATGCTGATTAAATCCAATGAACATAAGGTGATTAGTTCAGAAATAGAGCACTACAGCTATATTAATTTTATAGTTATCAACAGCCACACATTAAAATGTAGAAGACTTTAAATGGATTCTTGTGATAGTCATGGCATAACATAAAGTAATGTGATTAAGTTCCACTTTGGAGTATTTC
>NW_008334871.1:702164-758390 GCF_000622305.1 Nannospalax galili | reverse complement strand
GTGTGTGTATGTGTGTGTGTGTGTGTGTGTATGTGTGTGTGTGTGTGTATACATACTGCTTAAAGAATTGGTTAATTAAAGAAATCCTGATTTATTTCTTTCTATCCTACCACCCCTTAAAATTTCAGTGATTAAGATCCAAAATAATCACATTTCATCAAAACAGCAAGTTTTTCAAATTGTAATTAAAGATGTTGTTTATAAATGCTCTTACCTTCACATCCTTGACGTTCATCCTTGTTCCCTCCTTCCCTACAAATATATCATCAATGTCCACTAGGATGTACCTGTCCAAGGACAATGTCAGCCTCTTCCCCGACAGGAAAGAGATGGCATCTATGAAGATGAGCTTGTGAAGCCAGAAGTTCAAGTTGTTACCAAAAAGAACTCGCTGAATACCATCATGAAGCCCCAGATCCAGAATTATTGTCGCATAGAGTGTTTTGCTGGGCAAGAAGGAAAAGGACTTTTCTGTCTGTAATTCTGTTAAAAGTACGGGCTGGTAGGTTGAATGATTATATTGGAAAATTGTCCAGTCTTCTCCAGGAAGAGGTCCCTTTTCAACCTTCGGGCCTTTGGTGATATGCAGCAGAGGTGACTGGGCATTGACTGAACAGTCTTTCAGGGCTACATTGTTGAATAAGTTTAAAGGAAAACCTTTCAGCTGTGTGCTTGGTGAGCTGTTCTCATTGGCTTTATGAAAACCAATTATACTAACACTGTATTCTATACAGTATTTTTCTAAAAGCTCTCGGTTCCATGAGTCCATGCTGACGTACTTTAGAATATTTTCATAAATGATTAGAGTATACTTCCCTTTGCCACTCTCTGTAAGAGGGGGTATGTCTCCTTTGCCCGGAGCAATGACCATCTGGTACTGAAATCGGCTGGACTCCAAGATTGCTATGATATCTTGACCAAGTTGAGAGTACTGGCTCTCCACAAAAAGGAGGACGGTGGGGTCGGTTTTGGATGTGTCGATGGGCTTGATGGTTTTCAGCTCTGCAGACCGATAGGGGAGAATTTTGATGTCGGTGCATTCTGCTTCTGCAGTGCTTCCGATAAGTGTCATTTCTGGTTTGTAACCAGAGTACAGGAAATAGGCAGAAATGACAGTGCTCACCAAGCAACAGGTGGCCAAGAGAACAGTCAGTGTTCGAAAGCGTCTTCGAAACCTCACAACAAGATTCATGTTTAAAATAAATGCTATGGGAGCCCTTTCCAACTACTTTCCCTAAAGTGCCATGGTAGCTAACGCATGAGATGGTGCAGATTCCACTTCCCAAAGGTTCATGTAACCATTGCAGACCATGTGAGATACTTGAAGGGGTCACAAATAAGGCTGACCTGGGAGACAGTGGACCAGGAGGGCGATAGTTGAGATTTTTATATCCAATACCAAGAACTGTTGCAGAGTCCTTTAATCATTATCTGAAAAAGAGAGACGTGTAACAGCTAAGGCAAAATAGGAAAAGCCTGCTCATGGCTATGTGCATACTTACATTTAAGAAGCATGGAAGGTAATTCTAATTCTTTTATTACACTAAATACAAGTAGTGTCTGCTGATCCTACTATTTAGTGCACAGTGCATTCACAATTTCTTGATCTCTAGAATGAGGAAGTCTTTTGACTTGTCTTAGCTATCCACACATATATAAAGAAATTCACTGAGATCATTTTAATTAGTCATCTTGAAAAAAAGGAGGTTAGGAAGTAAATCTTCATTTCTTAATTATAAAAAAACAATGTGGGCTGGAGAGATGGCTTAGCAGTTAAGAGTGCTGGCTGCTCTTGCAGAGGACCTGGGTTCAATTCCCAGCACCTTCACAGTGGCTAACAACTTTCTGTAACTCCGGTTCCAGGGGATCTGATGCCCTCTTCTGACCTCCCCACGCATTGCGCATCATGCATGGGTGCACCCACCTACATACAGGCAATGCACTCATACTCATAAAATAAAAATAATGAATAAAAATAAATTAGTTCTTCAAGGCAAAGAAGAAAAAAGGTATTATGGGAAGGGAGCAGGTAAGAAAGTAAGAAAGGAGGTGGATGTGTCCAAAGCCTGTTATCCATATGTGTGAAATTTAATGGCAATCTTTTGACTCTCTGGGCTGGGGGAGAAGGCTTGGTGAACAGTGCTGGCTGCACAGCCTAAGGACCTGAGTTGGGATCACCAGCACACATGTAAGAAGCGGGGTACAGCAGAGTGAGTCTCTTATCCAAGCACTGAGGGTGTGGGGGTCGAGAGTTGCATGGATCCCTGGAGCTTTCTGGCCAGGCCAGCTGGCCTAGCAAATAAATCTATGAGGAAGCATGAAGTTCAGTGGAAGACTTGTCTGAAAAACTAAGGATCCACACTGACAAACATTGTGGGACCCAGATCATACTCCATAGGCCGTATTCCATATACAAGAGAGCTCATTAAAGTGGACAGGGTGCTGTGGGGTGGAGGGGAGTGGGGGGAGAGTGGATCTAAATGCCATCAAACTGCATTGTATGAAAATCGCAAAAATTTGATAAAATGCCTCAAAAGCACTAAAGTGGTGAGTGGTGAGCACCACCAGCCTCTGTCTACCAAATACATGTGCACTCACCTGTGCATAAAACAGACCTATAAACATGTGCCTGTACCTCTCACATACACAGTTCTTTACTTTGTACAATTAATATACACTAATAAAAATAACTTTTTCAGGAGTAGGAACATATTTACATATAGGATTAGGATGTAAACTCCTTTAGTGGGGCTTGGAGATCTTAAGTATGAGTGAATTACTTTTGTCTTATATTTTATAGCTGCATTTCCCCCTTTAATTATATATTCTTCATCTAGATTCACAAGAATCTGCTTGGGATAACAGCTCAAGTAAGTAGACCAGATGGCCCCCTGTCCATTTCTAGGGACAAAGTGAGAGAGAGGCTAAAACTGAACAAAACAGGAGTGAGCAGCACTAGACTCACCTAAAGAACCGAGTCCGGGATCCTGGACAAGAGAAAAATCTCCATCTGTTTTTCTCAAAGCACATCTTCAACATGGTTTCTCTCGTTCTCAATTAAAAACTGTTTTCCATTGATAACTTTTACACAATTACATATTCTAGTTTTCTGTGACCTTATTTAATTCAAAAGACAAAGCGTGTAGAAATAATGAAACTTTTCCTAAACAGCTTCCCCTTTCAAATGTAATTACTCATTATTATTTTTTAATTTTAATTTAAAATCATGTGCATGTATGTGTGCCCAAGTGGAGTACATGCAGATGAGTATAGGTATCTACAGAGGCCAGAGGAGGGTGTCAGATTCCTTGGAGTTAGAATTACAAAGGGTGGGGAGCCACCCAAACTAGTGTTGAGGACCAAACTCAGGTCCCCTGCAAGTGCAGTACAGGCTCTCAACTGCTGTGCCAATTCTGTAGACCTTTTCATTACTGTTATTGGGTGGTTTTATTTGTGGAGTTGACTCTGAGTTTGAATAATTTCCTTCAAAACTCTGTTGCTATTTTTCAGTTAGTCAAGCTAGTGACTTTTGAAAAGCACCCAGAATCGTCCATGTTACCAATCTATGACATGCATACTAAAAAGGTGTGTCTTTGACACATTATATCACAGAAAATCATATTAACCTGTCGTATATTTAATCTGTATTTTATTTTTTAATTTGGGGGCCCAAATAATAAATATCAATGAACTTGAAACAAATATGCTATAATCATCATGTAATGATTATATAAATGATTAGAAAACCATTTTATAAGGATCAAACATTGCAATCTCAGGACACTAGTTTTTTTTTCTACTTTATGTACTAAAACAAAATTTTTCATGTTAATAATTTAAATTCAAAAATTTTTTGAAATGCTTGTGTTTGAAAAATATTTCAAAATACTCTTAGTGGTTAATAGCTTAACATTTCTAAATTTCTACTACATATATCAAATATTTTATTTGTTCTGATTCTACACATAAATACATCAGAATTTGATCCAGTGAGATGCATTATATTAATTTAAGAAGTGTTTCTAGTGATTTTATATTCATTTTAAAGTAAAAACTAATCCTACATGTCAATCAGGAATTTGCTAATATTCTTTTCAAATAAAAAATTTAAGATAATTACTTAATCCTCAAAACATTTCAAATGTTTTCTCCTTTTTTTTTTTTGACAGGATCTCCCTGTAGCCCCTGCTGGGCTGGAACTCACTATGTAGACCAGGCTGGCCTTAAACTCACAGAAATCTGCCAGCCTCTGCCTCCCAAGTGTTGGGATTAAAGGCATTCACCACCACGCCCAACCATTTCAAATTTTTTAAAATTTTGTTCCATCTAAACAAACTGAACTATGAGTTACTAAAATGAATGAATAGACCATATAAAAAGTGTTTAGATCGATGCTTTTTGACAACTCTCTTTTATGGGTGACTGTTCATAAACAATATTTTAAATTAAAATTTAAAACTCACATGTATGTGTTCACATATATGACTTAAACTTCTGTGAAAGACAATAGAAAAATCCATACCACTCTACCCCTAAATGTACTAACAGGAGCAGTCATCCATTTAATCCACATACAGTGGTAATTTATTTAATATTTTAAGACTTGAGTAGGAGGCTCAAAGAAAATTAAATGCATGATATGTTAATACTTCATTAAATATTCTATTCTGACATAAAAGTGATCTTTACTTTTGAATGCAAAAAGAATGAGATATCAATTTTGAATATTAGAACAGTTCTTTCTAATACGCAACAGTGAAAGGGAAGTTAAAAAAAACATATGGGTCGAGAATCTGCCAATCCAAAGAATAAGCAAAATTTAAATGTGACATTTATTTAATATCAGCTTGTTCCGAGTTAAGAGAATGATAGATCCATATCACCATGATGGTAGACGTGTGTTCTCAGCCTGTTTGTATTTGAACTGCAGGAGTTATCTTTTTTTTTTTTTTTTTTGGTCTTTTTTTGAGACAGGGTCTCCCTGTAGGGAGTTATCATGTATATATATATAATTTTATTATTTTTATGTGTTTGTGTATATTGCCTGCATGTAGGTAAGTGCACTCATGTCATGCAATGCCCCGGGAGAACAGAACAGGCTGTCAAATCCCTTGGAATTGGAGTTATAGGCAGTTGTTAGCTGCCATGTGGGTGCTGGGATTCAAACCCGGGTCTCTTAATAAAGAAAAAGAGTAGCTAGGTGTGGTGGCACATGCCTTTAGTCTAAGCACTCAGGAATCAGTGGCTGGCAAATCTCTGTGAGATCAAGGCCAGCCTGGTCTACATAGTCAGAGTTCCAGGCCTGTTAGGGAGGGAGGCCCTGGGAGATGAGTCAATATAATAATATTAATATATTACATTGTCAACATATATCAAATAAAATGAGTTAAAACATTTTTTTAAAAAGCACATTTTTAATGAGTCATGTAAAAGTGAAAATACTAATTTCAGAATAATGAGGACATTTAAAAAGCTGTTACAAAAAGTAAAAATATGTGGCATCTTTTCTTAAAGGCTGCAAGTTGATAAGCTGCATTTTAATTTCACCTTCACCCAACTCTCCCTGGAGAATTAACCTGAGGACGGGTGAGCAGCAAGCAGGATGCTGTGGGAGCTCTGCTTCCGGTTTCCCTTCAGGCCATTCTTTGGCTCTCACGGTACTGGTACCGGAAGCCACAGTACAGCTCATAGGGGTGAATTGTGACTGCACAAAGCCAGTATTTGCCAAATCAGCAAACAAAGGGAATCAAATAAGGCTTCCGTTCCAATTGTCTAAGTCTGACCTTTATAGCTTTAATAAATTTATACTTAAAAGTTGCAGAGTCCTACTATCTGTGACAACAACCAAAAGTTGGTCCAATGTGGGATGCCTCGTGAGGGCTAGCTTACGGTAGTGAGAAGAGAATGTTTAAGAGCTACCTTCCTTATCCCAGGTTTTGATCCAAAAACATTTTTTTCTTTTTAGTTTTTTATCTTTTTTCCTTCCATCTGTGGCATATTACATCAGAAGTCACAAAATAAATATCTCTTAGTGTTTTTCATGAAAACATTTCTGTTTTTGCATGTTTGAAAGCAGGCTCTGAGATCCTGTCCAGTTGACACAACCCATTTGCAAATATTCTAAATTAGGGAAAATTTCTAGTCCTGTGAGGTTGGTGTCTGTAAACAATGGACAAGTAAGTAAACGAACAATTCAGAGATTGTTGTAGGTATGATTGCTATTTTGTTTGTTTGAAAACAAGAAACTCACAAGAGAGCTAGATCTAGGGCCAGAAATCTGATGCGCTATCCAGGTCACCAAATTCAGCTGAAATTGGAAAATAAACAAACAAAAAACACTTTCTGTGAATCACTATATTGTGTTATTTATTTTCGTTATCCTGTTTTTGTATTTTCTCTTTTTCTACCATTATTCTATTTTTTAATGAGGAAATTTAAATTCAGAAGCCTTTTCAAAAGACTATAAAAAGACATAATTAAACAGAGATCTATCTTCTGCTATTTGCCCTGTTCATGACTAAGTGAGGTGAAGCTAAAATTTAGCAGTCAGCATAACTAAATCATGTAACATCATTATGAGCAAGTTGTATTTCAATCTGAGAAGCTTGAACACTGAAAGGTAGAAATGTATAGCATATTGCAGAAAAATAATCGTTGTGAGTTGGTCACCTCAAAACAAGCTGTAGGTTGGAATGAGTTAAAATCCCGGGTTGAGTTCCCAAATTTATAGCCATAATTCAAAAGAGATGGGCCTGACACAGGACAATTGATATTTCACATACCATAATTATAAGTAGTTTTTTTGTTTTAAATTCTTAGTTGTATGTTTGTATATTTGTGTATTTGAGTGTGTGTCTGGGTCCTACTGTAAAACTATTTTTCACCTCTAATCATAGGGATGAGAAACATTGCTGAAGAGGTCATAAATGATACAAACTGTTTAACCTGGTTTTCAGAGAGTTAGTATAAGTGGTGTTGTAGTTCAAGATCAACGTTTTCCGTGATGATTCTGAGTACGAAATCCTGTTTATTCAGTGTACACTTACACTGAGTAGACTGAATGTGAGCTAGAATTCATTTCAGCTGCTAAGCCACAGTGCGTTCTACTGGTTGCTTTCAGGAGCAACCTTGCCTTCATTAATCACAGCGGCTTCCCCAAATTAAAGTTCAGAGCGATGAATAACTGTTGATTTAATGAAAATGACAATAGTTTGCTATATTGTGGTTTGCTGAAAAAAATATTTTCTAGTCTGTCAAACACGGTTATTGGTGAACTTTTATACATTTTGTATATTCTCCATCTTAGTGACATAATATAAATTTATTTTAGTCCCAAAGTATAAAATTTTTACCAGTACAAACTCCTAAAAGTGTCATTCCAAACATAATGATGACATTACTATCCCGATATTACACTGTGCTAGAATATTATGCTAGGTACATAGCTCTGAGCTATCAGCTCTAACCACACTTCAAAAGATTATGAAGGCAAGTCAGCAAATGGAAGAGCAAATGTTGGCAAGTTCTTTGATTACTAGTTCTTGAAGATACATAGTGTCTATTTTCCATCTCTCCAGGTCTTATTTTTCTAAGCAGAAAAACAACATAGTTTTTTTTTTTTTAAATAAAGAGTACATTTTTATTAAGATCAAATGGCAAATATCTCTGTACTCATTTTATTTATATGAAAAACACAAGAGCGTCAAAAATAATGCTACTCCTACACAAACATGTAGCCTGTTCTGAACTCTACCAGTGGCCAGGGTGAGCCCTAGCTTGACTCTTTTACAGTCAGTGCTTGGCACCGTATTTATGTTTTGCACCTAAGAGTCCGTCACTGAATTGTTAAGGATTTAACACGACTAAGGCAACAGTCATCACTACAGAACACGTGAGGCAGAATTAAATAGGACTAATGATTTTAGAGAACCTCTGTCTATCCCGAGGCTACCTGAAATCTAGAAAGTTCCATCAAAACCTTCAGATTGGTGTGGGAAGATCTGTGGCATCTGGTGGATTTTATCAATGTATGAACGATGTTGACAGAGAACATTCAGAATCAAGCAACAACCAAACCAGCTACAGTCTTGGATTTGCTCCTAGGTTTTCCCTTTGTATGAGAAGTAAAAACACTCCTGAAATGTCTCTTCTATAAATGAACATTTATTAAGAACCTAGTATTTGTCACGTAAATGTGCAAATTCAACTGTGCCTCATAGGATGATCCGAACAGCCTACGTTCCGTCGCTGTACCCTGCCCGTTTCATCTGTGCTACTTCGCGATTTCTCTTTCCACAAAGTCTGTGTTTTATTTCTTTTGATAGCAGATTATTTTAAAGTCACTCTTTTAAAGTCTGTGCAGATGGAGTTAGTGTTGGGCCTGTGGCTATGAATCAGGTCATCTGTTTGCATTCTCTAATTTCCCTTTCTTCCTCAGCATTTAAACTATGTGGGGAAATCAAGGATGGCTGGAGAGCAGTATCAAGGCAGACTCTTGTTTAGACAGAATCCTAGTGGTTTTCTCTTGAACTCAGGCTTTTTTTTTCCCCCTATAAAATGTCTCAGCCACAAAGTTGATATGTAAAATTTTTCTAAAACTCATACTTCTGCTTTTTAACATAATTTTTTCATTGTTCATACTGAAAGCATTTTGAAAAATTCTGCTAACTGAAAATGTTAAGATGAAATGAGTGCTTAACAAGGACAATTTTGGGTTTTTTTTCTGTTTTGATCTTACAGGGTATGCAATTTGTTTTCATGGATTGATCCCATAACAAATATAACTTTCATTTTGCCTTTTTATTTAAAATTGACATAATAGTTATAATAAAAAGAAAAGAATTTAAATACTGTTCTTACATTCATCACTTTTCCATTTCTGTTTTTTCTACCATGATGTTCTGGAGATGCCATTAACTCTTAGTCTGTTAAGATCATCACTTAACTATTCATCCTTATAATTTACAGAGAAAGCCAAGGATGAGGGTTTGGACTGCCTCAAAGTCAGATAGCAAGCTGAGCTGCCTCCTTCCCTGAACATTTCCAACCCAAGAAGTTCAACAGATGTATCATGATTATTTTCTTGTGTGTGAGAACTATCCCTGTCTTCTTTTCCTTCTGACCAGAACTTTCTTCTAGAACTTCAACCTTTCTCTTCCACAGAATCTTCAAAACGAGTGGAGATGCTTTGCTGACACCTGATTGCAAATGTCACTGACCACATTCTCTGTGATGACACTGATGTCTGCACCTTCAGGGCTCCTCCTGAATGTGCTTCATGATCCCCATCCCAGCTTCATGTATAATATTATGAATGCGTTTAACTCAGGCTCAGCTTCCCAAAACTTGCTGTTGAACTTGCTTCCACCTCCAAATGAGCAAGGGCCTTGGCTGTTTTCTTCACATTTATAATTAACATTTAGAAAGAGTTTCGTTGTAGTTCTTCTTCCTATAAACTTTTTTACCTTTTTATTCTTGGATTGTAGATTTGAATCATTTGTGCCTGTGGAATGATCAATGCTGTTTCTACTTTCTCTAGGTACAACCAGACGATATCCATTTTTAGAAATTTGTTTGGATGAAACCTAGTGACCTCATAAAGGCTGGCCACTTTAGTGAGAGTCTTTCTATTGTGCTGTTACTGTGCAGCCTCCTGCACCCGACAATTCAGTCAACTAATTTATACTGCCAGGAAGGCAGGGAGTGTGAGTGAAATCTTCAACACTTGCCAAATGTCTGCTATTTCACGAACAACAATATCACAAAATCAATAGTGACTTACTCATGTCTTCACCTCTTTCTCTACCCTAACTTCCAAGTTGAGTGTTATCAACCCTTAACTTGTGGAGTAAGTAGTGATGGGAAGAGAAATATGATGTTAAGCTTTGAAACTGAAAAAAATTAAGATCCTTAACAAGGTTTGTATTTCAATTTCCATAAGGAAATTCATCTTTGAGCTGGAGAGATGGCTCAACAGTTAAGAGCACTGACTATTCTTCCAGAGGACCCGGGTTCTGTTCCCAGCACCCATATGGTGGCTAACAGCTGTCTGTAACACTAGTTCTTAGAGATTGATGTAATCTTCTGGCCTGCTCGGACATTGCATGACATGAGTGCACCTACAAAGATGGATGCGAAACAATCACACACATGAGATATAAATAAACAAACAAATCAAAACTTGGAAAATGGAATGGCATGCTTGATGACTTTGCTTCAAATGTTACAACTCTTATAAGTAGAAGGCCTTTCTTAGCGCCATTCATCGATTAACTTTGCTCTTCTGAATCTCTGAGGAATATGTTGTCCTTATGCTTTATTTCAGAATACCTTTACATTTTGATTTAACTGGCTTGTGTGTTTCCCTAAGAAAATTCTGCATGTGTCTCCTATAGTATCCTCCAAAGATAGTTTCTCCTTTCACCATATTTTGTGTTATTTCATGCATAATCCAATACTAAATTAGGAAAACAGTAACTCTGCAATCATTATAACTAAATGAAATTAATGTCTCATTTAAAATATTTGCAATTTTTTATTGTAGCAATAACTTCTTGCCATGAAGTCTGTTTTTGAAAATCAGAAAATAAATTGCTTCAAATTGTTCCTATATTTACTTCTGAGGAGGCTATTTTGATATACACATTGTATTCAATAAGTCTAAATTTGTCAGAAGATGTTATATGTTTAAAACATGCCTGTAAATAATTCCTAAGTAAGCTTAGTTTTTGTTTTGTTTTGTTTTGTTTTTTTCCCAACCAGGACGAGCCCCTGGATTCTCGGACCAGGTTTTATTTGGGGAGCGGCAAACGTATCCAGCCATTTGTCTCTGCTGTTTCGCCAGTTTTTCTCAGACCATTGTGCGCACAGCGCAGATGAAGATGGCCACAGAGATGCGTGTACTATAGTGTTTCCATAAGGAGAGCCAGCATGACCTTCTGGGATACTCAATCAGAACCAAGGCAGTGAGATTAGATCTGGGCTGCAAAGTCAGGACTTCCCAGTTTCGCAACTCATACCAGACCTTGAAAGATTCCAAAAGGATTACAGGTGTGACAAGGGAAAGGAGGGACCAGGAACACACAGGCAGCCAATAACAGTGCCCCAGATGCCTCCTGTGGTCCAGAGAGATTAGAATTACGTTAACATTGTAATTTTCCTTCAGAATTTATTTGTGTTTATGCTTATATGGCTATTCAGATTTTTAAAATAAGCCATATGGAAACCTATTTAAAATTTTGAATAACTAGACAAAAATGAGAGCTAGTCTCTTAAGTAACTTTCAATGATTCTTTATCCTAGAAATAATTTTCACGTCTCCTACCATCTTCTAAACACATGGAGCAGTGTGTTGTCCTTTCACTGTAGTCATTGACCATCGAGCTATGCTGCTTTGTAGATATCTAGAACTTCTCCCTCTGCTTTGCACATTTCAATATTTCAGGAAAGTAAATCTATACCTCTTACTAGGCAGAGTCTTTACTCAAGTTGTAAAAGTCAATAATAAAATAATAAAAGTAAATGGAATCCATTAAAACTACAATAGGCACAATGTTGAAATGAAGTTATTTTCCATACGGTGAATATGTTTTACAGCATGGTCCACAAAAGAAGGTTAATCAACTGTATGACATTTGTTTTAGGGTTATTTGAAAAAAAAAAAAAGTGGCCTGACTACTGTTGTCTAATATTTATTTAAAGGACAAAACAAGGCATTTGCTTTTAAAACCTGTATTTATTACTAAACAATTTTTTGTCTCCTAAATTTTCCAACACAAGAGGGCAACATTCTCTTGCTTTCATTGTAAAAAACTAGACCACACCTGTTTTCCATTACAGTTTAAAGACAACAGAAAGTACTAACTCGATGATTCCACAGGATGGGAACCCTTCCCTTTGGCAAACATACTGCTGACATCAGAGGTCACAGAGCCTTAATGCTAAAACACTAATTAAGCCGTAACTCATTTTAATCAATTCCATTTCTCACATTTGGATCCCTTAACTTTACATTATTTTTGTGCTTTCCTACTTCTGAATTTTTATTTGTTTTTATATACATTTTCAACTTTTGTTTCTCTATGCATGAGAGAGGAAGCAGAAAACCATTAATGCCGTCTAATCTGCTAATTTACATGAATTTTTGAGATCTAAATGCTTTTCTTATGTGAAAAAAGGTAAAGTATTTATAAATAAAATATATGTAGAGCAAATTTTCTCACACATTTGTCCCAAATTACAATTTATCTATTATGTTTATTTTATAGAAGACATATATGCATTGGTTTCTGTTGTATTGAAATTCAATTTTACATTTCTTTGTTCTATGAGCATGGCATGTAATAATTCCATGTACCAAAAATAGGTGATTTCTAAAGTTCTAGGTCTAATTAAGCAACAATGCTTAAGAATCTTTTAAGTTTTTACAATTTCGTTTTTATTTAGTTTTTAATTTTTGTGTGTATGAGCTTTTTTTTTGTGTGTGTGTGAGTGTATGGGTGTATAGTGCTAATGTATGATGCAGGCATGAAAGGTTAAAATGCAACTTGTGCGTGGGATTTTCTAACTCAGTCTGGTTGTCAGTTTTGGCAACTGTTATCTTCACCACTGGGCCATCTAGTCCTTTGGAAAAAATTCAACAATGCATGAAATCTTAAGAATAAAGTTTTAGGTATACACACACAAATGAGGAATGTGTGTACTATGATGTGATAGATATCTTAAAATTTATTTCTCAGTTATAAGATACAAGTAGAAAGTGCAAGAATTATATTTGAAATAATTTGAAATTGTGGTTACAATTTGTAGGTAGGATTACATTGTGATTTATTTACAAAGCAGGCTTTCTGGATTATACACTCTACAGCTCCATATATTTTTTTAGAATCAACATGATGTACTTACATTATGATTTATTGATTCCTTGAGAATATGTAAAAATACCTCTTCATTGGCAACTGTTTTGCAGATAGATGGTTTGAGAGATAATGAATCATTAATGGTATGAAATGAATCATCTTGAGTCAAATGTACAAACACAGTAGACTTGTTTTCTATTCATGTATTGAATTTTTCTTCCAAGATGTGTTTTTTTCCTCAAAATAATAAAATTTTAAAGAAAATATTTTTAGGCAAACACAAACTGAGTTCAGTAACTATCACAATAGATCTCTGTGTATGTTTCATGTCCTGTTACTCTGATAAAATACTCTGACAAAGCAACTTCTAGGAGAAAGAGTTTATTGTAGCTCTCAGGTGCAGGTTCCAGTCTGGCATTGCAGGGAAGTCACAGTGAGGGGTGCTGGAGAGAACCGGTCACATGACATCCACAGTCAAGAGCCAAGAACAATGAATTAAAGCTCACATGCTTGTTCTCTCCTCTCCTGCTCTCCATCCTTACTCAGTTCACCATGTCTGCCTATGGAGCGATGCCACCCACAGAGGGCAATCTTCTCATCAGCCACTACCAGCGTGATGGCACACGCCTTTAATCCCAGCACTGGAGGCACAGATCTCTGTGAGTTCCAGGCCAGTCTGATCTACATAGTGAGTTCCAGGCCAGCTAGGGGTACAGGGAGACCCTGTCTCAAAAAGACTAGAAGGAAAAGGAGGAGGAGGAGGGGGAGGAGGAGAAGGAAGGAGAGATGAAAATCCCTCACTGAAGTGTCCGTAGGCCAACCTGATCTAGATAATCTCTCATTGAGACTCCTTCCCTGGATAGTTCTAGATTGTGCAAAGATGACAGTTAAGACTAACCATCAAACTTCCTGAATACTAAATACCACAGTGACCTAAAATATACCATAATGTTGGGATGCAAACATCCAGGAGATTAAGGAACATAAGTCAAAAAATAGTCCTTAATTCAATTTAGCCACATCATTCTACTCAGTTTATGGCTAAGGACATACACACACACACACACCATGAAAGTCTATTTTGAAAAGTAACCAGAGACATAACATTACACAGATACTCTTTCCAGTACTAAGATCTTCTTCTATTGACGCCCTAAGAACATGTGTATAAGTGAACCCTTTAACCCAATGTGAATTTGCCATGGCCCCAGGTTTTTGATCCATTAGCTCATTAGCTCCTGATTAAAAGTCTGCAATGGGCATGTCAGATCACACACTCTCAACTGGTATATGTGATACCGCTAAGAGGGAGCGTTAAGCAAGACTCAAGGAAGTATTTGAGGTGGGATATCATAAAGTCATGCATTTTCCAAAAAGAGGAAGAATATTTCAGTCTCTGGATAAATGTGAAGCTAAAATTCTTGGTAATATAAGGTAGTCTAAAACAATTAGAATATATAAAATCACAGGCTGGAGAGATAGCTCAGGGGTTAAGAACACTCATTGTTCTTGCAGAAGACCCGGGTTCGAATCCCAGCACCCATGTGGCAGCTAACAGCTGTCCGTAACTCCAGTTCCAGGGGATCCAACAGCCTCTTCTGTCCTCTGCAGGCATTGCAGGACATGGGCGCATAACCTTTATGCAGGCATAAGACTCATACACATAAAATAAAAATAGTAAATAAAATATTAAAAAAGAATATATAAAATCATAATAGTAAGTCTTAAAGGATGAAAATTAAAACAAAAATCTATTAAAATAAGAAAAGTAACATAAAATGAAGCAAAGACTAAATAGCATAAAACTGTCCTAAGAGTTTCATATTTTCTATGATGAGGGTCATTTTACCAACTGACTCCAGGTACTGGAAGCTCACTATGTAGACTAGGCTGGCCTTGGTCTCATAGAGATTCACCTACCTCTACCTCTCCGTGTGCTACTATACCTGTCTAGCTTCATAAAATTTTAAATGTGACATAAATAAAATAAAGGATTTTCATCAATTTATCACTTTTCCATAAGGGAAGCTTCTGTAATGAGTGCCATCAGAGTGTCCCAATAAAGCAACAGCCAATCCATTCAAATTTAGCACAATCTTCTCTCTAAGAAATGGTAATCACAGTCTACCTTCCAGCCACTTTATGAGGCTAACAATCTTTACAGTAATGGTTGATGAAGACACAATGCAGAAAAGAAAATCACAGGGAAAGTGTCAACTGAATATGAGATAAAAAATGTTAAAAATTACCAACCAAAAGATGATTTACAAAAAGAATAAAATGACACAACAGAGTTGATAATGATCATGATGGGTTTAATTGTGCCTTAACAAAATTAGTCTTCTGAGTACTTATCAGAATATAACGTTTCGGTAATAGGGTTAGTAAGCTGATGGTTAAGATGAGGTCATACTCTAGTAGGATCGAGAGACATCTATTAGGACTGGGAGAATTCTCTGTGAAAATTGGAACTCTGCTATACCAGCCGTTTTCGGAACAGCTAAAAGCTGTGAGAAGACTTGGACTCCAACCAAGTTTCAAGGGAGAGTGATGCTTTTATCTCCAACTTTTCATCTTCGGAACCAAGAAATAAATGTCTTTTGCTTAAGCCACTTGATTTGTGATGTGACACGAAAGGTAGGCCCACCAAGACAAATAGGAGCCATGATTGCAAGGCTGGTTGGATATTAGAAAAATCATTTAGTACTACCAAGTGTATGTAATGGATGACTAACTCTACCAAGAATAACTGTCTCTCATCCATGGCAGCCTCCTCCAGCCCCCATTTCCTGATCATTGCTACAGGCTTTGGGCCTCTCAGGACTTAGCACATCATGCAGGAATCCTCACAGCTTCTCCCAAATGTTCCCTTATTCGTTACCTTCATGCTGGACTCCAATGACTTTCTTTATCCACCTGTATAATAGACTGTTTACAGTCCTACATGAGCACTCTATTCTTGGGCCACATCTCGGTCTCAAACTCCATTTCCAATTCTTTTTCTTTTTAACTTTTCACTGTATGTGCTGGTTATTGTTCCCATTGTTTTGACAAAATATCCAGCAAAGCCAACTTAAGGGAGAAAGGCTCATTTTGGCTCATGGTTTGGGGGAATGGACCGCCATAGAGAAAGCACGGTGTCAGGACTGTGAGGCGGCTGCTCACCTTGCGTTTGCAGCCAGGATGCAGAGAGGGCGCTTAAATGGTGGTGTTCATTTAGAATTCCCTCCTTCTCTTCGTAGTTAGCCTGGGACTCTAGTGTGAGATGATACTATCACTATTCAGGTTGGGTCTTCTCATTTAAACCTGTATGGAAACTCACAGTCACACCTAAAGGTGTTTCTGAAGTTATTTCCACATTCAGGCAGGTTGACAGTGAAGATTCACTACCATAGTCCTTACCAGACTCTGTTTAATCAACCAAACTCTCTCCCATTAAAAGTGCATTCTTCTCTGAATGTGTTCTCCACGTTCCCAGTTCGAACTGAAATCTTGTCCTGTAAGGACTTCAGAGCTCTCCGGTGCTGTTCTCTACAACATTTCCCCAAGAAAAGGTTTTGACATTTTCCTTATTTCTCCTGTCACTTCTGAATTAGTCCCCGTTTCTATACTCTAAAACCTCTAGGTTTCCTTTCTGAAACAGTTTTCCTTATACCTGTCATCAACCAAATGCATTGGATAGAACCTTCCAATTTACCTTTTGGAATATTTTTTTGAAACATTAACATTATCTTTTAGAAAACACTCACGGTCATGTAGTAAATTGTCAGCACTACGTGAGTGACCCTTCCAGCACAGTGCTCGGCTTCCACCTCTTTTCTCTAATGATCTTATCATTTACCTTCCACTGCTAAGGGTCTCATGCTCATACAGCAGGTCTACTCATTATAATGGATAAATGTGAGCTGTAGCTAGTTTATGCTGTTGATGACACACATCTTACTATCCAGTCACAATCTCATGGTTTTAGCTTGCCTCACTCATCACCCCAGTTTTGAAAGTATTACAAGCTCAGAGCACCTATGAGCCATTTGTCCTTTCTCTTTTCATCTCACTCACAGACTCACACACAGTAAACTACAAAGCCAATCATTATTTTTCCCACTTCATAAATAATCAAATCCTTTACTCCTCTTGTCTTATTATTCATTCTTTCCTAAACAAAAACGCTGACTGAATTCCACATTTAGCCAAAACAGTGTGACTCTAAGGAAGGATGCATCAACCCCAGGCCAGTGAAATTCATGATCAATGGCCTTAGTGGGCTCTAAATGCCGCCAGCAGTCGTATACACGTATGTTTTGGTTCATGTAGTCACCCCAAGGATGATGTTCTGTTTCCGTTTTTCCCTCTCCAAACTTATGCTATTTCTTGCCTTTCTGTTACTCTCCTCTGAGGATTGTGTCACACAGGACACATCCACGAGCAGAAAAGGAATTCTGTAAGCACCCCAGGCACATGTACTCTCATGGTCTTCTTAAGGCTACCTGCCCACTGTGTATGAGCTCAGATCACGGATGCTGCTCAGCACTATTTCCTCTTTCCCATGGAGCTAGAGTAGCACTTGTGCTCTCAGCTGAGCTATTCACACCCGCAAACAAACATTTTATGTTTCTATCGCACTTTGCTTATCCTGCAAACCATCCCTCCAGTCCTATTCTAGCCACTGCAAAACTTTCTCCAAAGTGCAATTTTCTTAGAGTCTGCTCCAACCAGGCTTACATCACTACTTCATCAAAGTTTCTCCATAGAAATGTCACCCAGAAACTCTGTGGTGTTTGAGTAGCAGTTTGTGTCCATCTTGGCTGACAGCAACACTCTACGCTCACCATCATCTTGTTACCAAAACAGAGCTACCTTTATTCACATTCTATGACAGCATCAGTTTTGGATTTTCTGGGATTTCTCGGCCCTAGGCTGCAGTTCCTTCCTGTCTCTTTGTACTTTAAGCAGGGAGTTTCCTTGGCTTCTTTCTTTGGCTCTTTTCCTCTTCCTGTTTATATTTACTTCACTGGCGATCTCATGTGGTTTTACATAATACTGAAGAGCTCACTCCAAAATTTACATTCCAGCTATGTATTTTACTACTGATTTAACTCCTTAATTGGCATATCTACTTTATGACCCAATAAGCATCTTAAATCTAACCAGCCTCAAACCTGGTCCAATAGTTCTTCCCACAATTTCCTCTATATAAGTAGCTGGTATTTCTGTTATCCTTGCTCTTTTCCTCACCTGACCCAGTGGGAAACAAATCCACTGGTTATGCTGGTAAAATGCAGTCAGAACCTGAGCACAATCCTCTCACAGGTGTAGTCCTGAGCTAGATTATTGAGAACTTCTCACAAGGGATCTTTGCCCCAGTCCTTGCTCTATAGTTGTTTTTTTCAGTATATTGGCAAAAGGAATGATTTTACAGTGCTCCTCTAATTGATGCCCTCCCTCATTATTTCCCATTTCACACAGAATAAAAGCCAAATAAAATGGATGGTTGACTCAGTACACATGATGCAATGTTGAGTTGGTACCTCCCAGAGTCCTCTTTCATTGGACATACTCTCTGTAGCCTTCTACCAAGCTATTCCTTCTGCCTAAAATACTTGTCCTTCATTAATTTGCACAGCATGCTTTTACTTCTTAGAGATTTTGTTGGTGTTCTTTTGTTTGAGACAGGTTTTATATAGACCAGGTTGGCCTTGAAATTATAATCTTCCTGCCTACATGTCCCTTATGTTGGGATTACAAACATGTGCCAGCACATCTGGATTCTCATAGTCTTTGACTCCAAACTGATTCTCAAAATAACTTTTTCTGTGGTAGCTCAAATTTCAAACTTTTTTCAACATTTCCTAACTACTCCTTGACATTTTGGTGTGTTCCGTGTGCTTGGACTTTTTTTTCACAGTCGATTATTCTTATAGAAGCATTACGTTTTTATTTTTCTGACACACTGAATGCAAGCTCTTTGGAAAAAGGATTTTATTGTGTTTTTTTCCTATTTCTATTAACTGTATTTCACCCTGTAAGGTGATGTACTGCATCTTCCCACTGTGGGCTCCACAGTAGATTCAGCCAATGTTATATTGAAAATATTTGGAAAAATATTGTAAAAAGTTCTGAAAGGCAAAGCAAAATTCCTGTGTACCATGTGACACACACTTCAATGCATATGTGATTGAAGTCATGTGTAGGAACATGCCACTTTTGCCTCCCACCATCGCCCCATTCTTGGCCACCCTCTGGCGTTGCTCTGTGTACTTAAGCACATATGTCTATGAATCACACACACTGCCATCTCATTATTGTTTAAATAATACACTACAAGAATGGTTTACATGGCTTTTACAAGGTTTTATATCAATAAACCAGAAATAATTTAAAGTATTTAGGAAGATATGTGTGCTATATCAAACATTATACCATTTTATATAAATTTGCAAGAATTTTAGTGGTTTGCAGATCTTATGATGTAATGAGGTGCAAGAATGAACTGCAACGATAGGCCGGAAACACAGAACAAAACTATATAAATAAAACTACTCAAATGAAGAACTTAAATGCTTTAAAGATTTAGTAACTATTGAAACCTGTTAATTAGATGGATGGTATGGTAAATGATATCATTTAAGAAGTTATCATTTAATGAAATAATAATGATGGATTGGAGCCAGGATGTGAAAAACCAATGAAAAACGTATTATCATAGTCTGGATAAAGGCTTTAGGAAGTACAATGAGGTATAGAAAAAAAAATTCAAGCAACATTCATATGGAGACCAAAAAATAAACAATGACACATTCAGTACTGAAGAACAAAGAAGACTGAAAGTAACAAATTTCAAGGCTTATTGAGCAGGTACAATAATCATGATATTGTGTAACAAAGGAACAGATTAAAAAGATCAATAGAACTGATTAGTAAGTCCCCAAGAAATCCACCGAACTACTCCAAACTCATCTTTGGCAAAAGAACAAAAGCGACTCTCTGAACCAAGGATAGTGTTTACAAGGAAAGGTACTGCTACAAGTAAGCATCTACATGCGAAAAGTTTTATACAAAGACCCTGCACATGTCTCAAAACATGCTTCAAATGGAACAAAGATCTTTTAAACATATACTTACACTTTCCTGAATGAAAATGTAATATGCAAAACTAGAGAACACCTAGATTGCAAGATGGGAGAAAATCTATATGACTGGGCTTGGCAATGGATTTTAAGACACAGCACAAATCCATGAAATAAACAATTAGTAAGGCACGTTTCATTAAATAGGAAATTTTTATTATGAAAGTCACTGCTGAAGATAAAAAGGCAAACTACATTTTGGAAGAACATATTTGCATCAGGCTTATCTAATTAAAAATGTTATGCAAAAATGTAAAGAATTCTTAAAATTCAAGATCAAGAAAATACTCCAAGCTAAAGAGAGGAAATTGAATTAAAAAGACAATTCATGAATGAAGATATAAATATGTCCAAGACAGGGAAGACACTTTACATTTTATGTAATCCTGAAATTACCAATTACAGTATCAAGATAACAGTATTCACCTGTTAAGTTAGTTAAAAGGAAACACTGACAACCCCAAATTCCGGTAAGGTTTGAAGTGACAGGAACTCCCATTCCCTGCTTGGAAAAGAAATGACACAGCTACTTTGAAAGAACTTTTGGAGTTTTTTACAGAGCTAATCTTAATCTTAATTTATCTGCCAATCACAAGGGCATTTCCTGCTACTGAATCAGATGAATTAATAGCTTACATATACAAAATCCTGCTTATGGATGTGTGACAGAGGCTTCATTTACAGTTGACAAAATGTGGTAACCACTGAGAGGTTTTCCATAGGTGGGTGGGTAAACTCGGGCATATCTGTGCAATGAGCACTATCTGTACAGTCAGAATACTATTACTCAGCAATCAAATGATCTGTCAAGCCCCCAAAGCACGAGTAAGGAGCCTAAAATGCACACATACATGAAAGGAAGTAGGACAAGGAACTCTGAGGAAGGCAGAGGACGAACCTCCCCATGTGCTGAAACCATCAGATCAGGATTTAGAGAGGGTTGAAATTTGGTTTTAATTTTTTTTTTAGATATGACAACTAATCATAGAGGATGTAGGGATGTGGAGGAGATGAGGAGCATATGGATAAAGTGTAGGGATGCTAAGGAGAGCGAGATTTTTCCATTTTACATTATAATGATAAACACAACAGCTCTTAAACCCCTGCAGTTTTCAACACCATGAGTAAATATGGATGCTGGCATGATCTTTGAATTGGTAATGCTGTGCCACTGTGCTTTATCATTGAGGATGTGCCTTGGGGTGGAAGGAGCCTTGGGGAACTCTCTATCTTCTTCCCGGTTTTGTTAAGAATTTAAAACTCCTCTAAAAAATAAGTCCATTAGAGAAAATCACAAGCTCTTTTCATGGCATTTATATAGAAAGTTCTAGCAGGTCTTCCTAAACAACATTAAATATTTCTATTTCATAAAATGGAATGAAACTTCTAATTTTTTCTTTATTCTGTGTATGTCTGTGGAAGTATGTGTGTGGGTGGGACCACTGAGGTCACAGGAAAACTTATGTGAGTCAGTTCTTCCTTTTATCACATGGGGACTAAGGATTAAACAGGTTTTCAGGCTTGGGATCAAGAAGACCCACTGAACCATCTAATTGGCCCCCAAAATGACATTTCTAAAATGTCTGTCTTCTGTTTGATCCTTCTGCTCCCCAAAGCTGCCTACTACCCTGACAGTGCATTCTTTCTGCCTCCTCTTTCTCTCTCCTACTTTGCCTCCTTTCTTGAGACTTTATTGTACCAATGAAATCTTCATTTTACAAGAAGCTCTTCCTTTTTGGAGGAAACAGAAACAGTTACTAGGAGTACAGCTTTGGTGCCCTTTGGAATACATGCTCAACAGCCAAGCGACATCCTTCAGGGCAAGTTCACAGGAATTCAGAGAGGGAGGAAGCTCCCCGTGTGCTGAGACCATCAGACCAGGATTTAGAGAGGGTTGAAATTTGGTTTTAAATTTTTTTAGACATGACAACTAATCTTAATACTGTGTTTACTAATCCAAAGTTTTTTAAAAGTATGAACAATAAATAAATAATATTTAAAATAACAATAGCAAAAAGAATAAGAAGATTCATTTTGAGGAAGGGAGAGAAATGAGAAATTGAAAACAGAAGGAACACTGAAATTCAGACATAGAGGGTAGAATGCTGAGAGTAACCTGACCCCACAGCACCACAGTGTGCACCCACTTCCAGTCATTTATTCCTGGATATTTAAGTTCATTCCACTTATAATGAACAGCTATAAGATGATTGGCATCATTTGATGATGTCTTAATCTCAACAATCATTCTTTAGAAACCACTGTACATGTGGCATTGATTTTCATCCCTGTTAATTGTCTCAGTAGGACATGCATGGAACACAACACTCACTTTGTCCTTGTATTCATATATCAAGAGTCTAAAGAATAGAGAGAGATGAATAAAGCCAGAATGTAGAAATTTATCTGACTTCTAAATGAACAAAAGCATAAGAAGAACTGATATTTGCTATTTAACATTAAAACTTAATTTCAACAAATTACACGTTTTTATTAATCTGAAGTTATAAAAGTAACAAACTTTATTTTATTGTGACCTCAGTGTTTTTTCTGATGGTGTTACAATTGTATTTACAAGTTATAGTAATATTCAGAATCTCCTACAAGCTATATTTTAATACTTTAATATTTTTCTTTCTGAATATACTTATTGCTTTGTCATTATTAATGGAATTTGTCTGCATCTGAATTAACTAAAGATTGCTCTCTCTGAAAGCTAATTTCAACCATCACTTCTCCACCACTAATTTTCTTACGTAAAGTCATCTAAGGTAATCAATACATAAATTCCCAGAGAACATTTAGATCAATTGTGGGCAAAATAACTGAAGTTTACACTGCACTTTTCAAGAAGATCTCATCAAATTTTTCTTTTTTCATTGTACTGTCTGATTATCAGGAAGGTGTTTATGTAACATTCACATTAGTGACTTTGAGCAGCTTGTAATTAAAAAAAAAGTCAAATGAATGAACACTTTATTTTGTGTGTAAAGAATAATAAATTCTAGTTAATGCAAAAATTGTTAAAGGAAATGAAGGAATGAGCACAGGGAAACACTGTACTTGAGAAATGACGTCATGATCAATATTATCCTGATAATGTAAGTCCATGTTTTCTGATGCCTTATGAAGAACTGCAGTAAAATAGGAAATATTAATTTTTTGTTGATTCTTTTTTTTATTTTCTTAAAATTTTATTTATTATTTTTATTTTATGTGTATGAGTATATTGTCTGCATGTATGTGAGCGCACCCATGTGTGCAATGCCCAGGGAGGTCAGAAGAGGGCTGTGGATTTCCTTGGAACTGGAGTTAAGGATGGTTCGTAACCACCATGTGGGTGCTGGGAATTGAACTGGGGTCCTCTGCAAGAGCAGTCAGTGTTCTTAATGGCTGAGCTATCTCTCCGGCCCCTTGCTGATTCTTTTATACTGACATTTTATCATATAGCTACTGTACCTGTCTTGAGCAATTCTTTTGCTTCAGAAAGGTCTCATTTTTGGCACACATGGTTGCTTGTTTGGTAGGCAACCAAGCTCCATGCCATTCCACTGGTGCATCTCCAATTTCTCACATAGTTGTTCACATTTTATTTTAATGTTTTCAGTTGTACAGAATGTAATGGAAGCTTTGTTTTCAGCAGGAAATACAGAAGATGGCCATATATAAACCTATCTTCCCACCCAAAACCAATCAAGGATTCAAAATATTCAGTTTGGAAAAAGCCTGATCCAAGCTGATGATAAGGGATTTGGGGTGATTTCAAGAATTCTGTTACTGTCAAAGACAATGGTTTTTGAGATGTTCCTACATTGGCACTTGATGATTGAGCTTTAGAAGTTATTTTTACAAATGCTCTGAAAAAACTAAGCACTGTACAAAAACAATTCCTTTAGCAAGTCTCCTTGGTAGAAAATACTGGAAGATTATGAAAAGCTGATGATAAGGGATTTGGGGTGATTTCAAGAATTCTGTTACTGTCAAAGACAATGGTTTTTGAGATGTTCCTACATTGGCACTTGATGATTGAGCTTTAGAAGTTATTTTTACAAATGCTCTGAAAAAACTAAGCACTGTACAAAAACAATTCCTTTAGCAAGTCTCCTTGGTAGAAAATACTGGAAGATTATGAAATAAAATATGCTCATCTTCAGAACATGTTTAGAAATAGGAGTGAAAGCAATCAATCTTGTTTTACATGTGAAACCATGAGGTGAATTTCAAATACAAAAATAGAATCCTGATGAAATTTAATAAGTAGTTACTATGATTTTGCTCCCAATCTAAGTCAGTATTATTGATGAGCTAGATGAAGCTGTAGAGAGATGGAGATGAGGCAGATGTCTTGTATTTTTATTGTATGTCTATGATAGTGTGGAGAAAGACTTCAGAATGAACCTTCTGTCTGGCTAACATGCCAATCTAGTGGGTAGTTAAAGAACCAGACCAACTAAGGAGCACTTTCACTAGTTTTGATTTTATGTCATTTCATTTTCTGAACTTTTGCCACATTCTTCCTTCCATTTCCAAGTACCTCCTCATTCCATTTTTCTGGGCAATCTAGGTAGACTATTAGGAACTTGTTCATAATGATTTTTATTCTGGATTATGCTCTTCTTTATTCCTTGTTTGAATGTTTTTTAAAATTTCAAGACCAAGATGAATTAGATTAAAATATTAATCAATAATGTTGGAGCATTTGTGTTAGCTGTCAGCATTCAAAATCATGATGCTAACACAGTAGAGACAGCGCAGAACATTGGCTTGGCTGTTTAATGTTCAAGTGAAGGGCATTGCTAGAATGATCCCCATCACTCAGGGGTTATGTTAAAGGAGAAGAAAGGTTAGATTACAGGTCAACATCAGAGTACTGATGCATGGAATTAAAACTAAATTCCACACATTCAAAGTGTCTCCACCTTCCATTTTGTGCTAGTATTTTTTTCACATTTCGTTTCACATTTAGCATCCTCAGCAATTTTTCAATGTGAGTGTTATGACCCCATTCGATGACCCCAGGCACAGCAATGTGACACCACTTTCTGAAAGCTGTATTTGAAGAAGGGCTAGCCCAGACTTAGAGTCCACTGCTACAAGGCATTATACTAGGTCTTAATGTTCTTTATTTGTAAGACTCATTCACATGTACTTATCTGAATGACTGTATGTTTTTCCCAATAGAGCTTACATTCTAAAATTATTCAAATAATCTTTATGGGTAAATAAAGGTTCATAGAAAGCATAAATATTCTAATAGATTCTCCTATTTTAGTATATCTTTTTCCTTAGATTGACTCAAAAGGCTAATAAAAACAATTCCTAAAACATAAAAACAAATCAAGCCTTTATGTATTGAAGAAACATTTCCCATTTCATATTCCTTAAGACATTACTGAGACACTGTGTAAATAATACTTACTTCCCTGAAAGTTTTGGAGGGCTTGGTGCTGGAGTTGGGTGACCTTTACTCAGAATTCTTTTAAGGTCACACTGTGAAAAACATTAAGAAACCTTAGAAGCCACCATTTATCTGCTACCCAAGGATGAAATGCTTTTGTCATAAATCTTTCAGACAGGTAGTTCAACCTGTGTTACTTGCTTTGATTGAGTGAAATCTGGTTTCTAGAACGTATTGCTTTTCTTGATACTACATAGAGTCAGCTCCCCACTATGTCTTATAATTTGGTTTGATATTATCCCAGAAGATTTCACCTATTTCTCCCACAACAAATGAAGCTCTACTGGTCCTGTATACTCTCCTTCAAATATCAGTTTCTCCCATCATTACTCACACAGAATGGTTGCCATGTGTTTCCTTGCGCTTTTTTTGCTAATCAAACCCATGTGATTTGTCTACTTTTGGTTAAGCACGAAGCATTCCCATCACCAAAAAGCTTTAGTTAAATTGGGATGGAGGACTGACATAGACATAGCAGTTACAGCACAATGTAACATGACCCCTGAGTCATCCTGGGGGAGACGAGGGTTAAAGCAAGGGTTTAAGAACCTGAGACAGAGCCAAAGGACATCAGATCGAAGCTAAACGGAACACTGATAACTGTTTTGGTTTTCTTGATGCCGAGACTATGATTCTGTTACCCCCTTCCAATGTAGCATTAATAATATATTAGCCATATTCAACTTTACCTCTTATTAAGTTTGAAATACTTTGTAACTGGTGAGAGTAACATATATATTCCCAATATATATTCGCTCTATACCTATATTGATTTTATATATTCTATACTGAAAAAAAAAATATATTCTATACTGAAAAAATACACACACACACACACACACACACACACACACACACACACTCAGTTTGTGATTATCCTTCTGGCTTTCATTTGCTAGGCCGACTCTTCAGCCAAAAGAGAAATCCTTTGGGATTTCAGTTCCTACTCCCACTAATTTGGTCTCTTCTACACTTAGATTGAACAGCATAATAACTTTCAGGATCTACCTATGGAAAACAATGACCGGAGACGATTTGCTTTGTAAGTACTTAGTTTTTTAAGTACTGACAACTGCATCGAATAGAGTTAAATCTGAGAATGCAGTTTTCTAAAATCAATTGGTCAACGTACTCTCCAAGAAAGAAACATCAGATAGTTTGACTTATCCTAAACTCTCTCAAGCAGCAGCTAAGAACCAGAAGATGAACCGGTTGGCACAAATTCTTGCTATCTTGTGTATTAGAAGAAGCTGCTAGTACTGATCACATTTTTCTATGAAATAAAATAATCTTGTTGAGTACGGCGTTCAACTTCAAATAGATTTTCCAAGTGACAGTTCCTCCAAAGGGCATTTGTTAGCCAGCTCCACTGTAGATTCCATGCTCACATTTGATTTTCCACATTCATTTATTCAATACAGAGGACAACTGGCCACTTCCTTCGGGATATAGTCCTCATGAGCTGTTTTATTTTTCCTAGAACTTTGAATGATGTCTGCCATACAGTAAAGAAAATATTACTTATTTCATGATCATTATGAACATTACTGGACAAAAATTTTAAAAATATGTTTTCTTTGTGGAAATGAAATATTTGTCAAGACAAAGAAAAAGAGTAATTTAAGTACCAAATTGAGTTCAGTTGATCAACTTTAGCAGCATTTCTGTGGTTATTACAGAAATATCTTATCTAAGGAAAACTTCTTTACAAATTGATGAAGAACATTTACTACTTTAAACACTTAAATGAATTAATAAGTATAATTTATAAGTGGGTGTTTTTGTTTTACTTTGCCTTTAGATTATGGGAAATCAATTAGATTGACATGATGCTTAATGGAAGATGGGCTGAGGAACGGATCAGATTTAAACTCTGATTCTCATTATTCACTTGTGCTTTAGAGTAATGAACAGAATTAGGGCTTTTCCATGTGTTTGAAGAGCATATGCATCGCTGCATCTGTTTCCTCTCCTTGTATTAATCTTTACTGTTGCTATATTTATTTCTGAGGTTTAAACGATTTTTATGTAGGCGGGAAAGACTATTCAGTACATCAAGAAAGAACTCTTTAGAGATGTCTGATGGAATATGACAGATTCTGTGGATCAGCAGTCTACTACTGAATTTCTGATTCAGGCATGGACTGCATCCAAACTATCTAAATATGCAGAATATCCTTCCCTTCTCTCTAGTTCTTCCATTAGCATGGCATTTGGCCTCTGGGCTGCATATAAATGTTGCTATGTTTAAAGTACTAAATATAAAAATGATTAATTAGGGTTTAAACTACAAGCATAAGGGTTATTTACATCTATTATTATTTTTTAACTCTAGTGCATTTGATGCAGTGAAAAGATGCATATGCCAGGAGAACAAAGGGCTCTACATAAAGTATTTAAAGAAATTGGATCGCCTCTGAACCCAAGTGGGAGATAGCTGTTATCTCGTGGGATACCTTCTCTGAGGCAAACTTCCCACCTTATTTTATTTCATTTTTATTGCTTTAGCCAATTTCCCCCATGCATTTCTTCTATTTGCTCTTTTTCACTCCAGGCTTTATATAAATAATTGCTGCCATGCTAGACATGGGTGGCTTGCTCACCATCTATGCAAGAGCGCACTAATGCTACTGTGGCAAAAATGGGTAGAGAGACAGAGAAAGAGAGAAAATGGAAGAGAAGTGGCTGAGGAAAAGAGCAGTGCAAATGAAAGGGAACAGGAGGAAAAGAGAGCTGGGCAGAAAGAGCGGAGCGGAAGGAAGCGAAGGATCACGGAGGCGCATTTCCACAGTCTCTCTGCCTGAACCGGAAGGAACCTGACTCAACTTCTACGTGCTTAGAGCAGGGGACTGCTAAAGAATTTTAATGAGGGCTAGAGATAGCTCAGCGGTAGACCACGTACTCGGTGTATAAGTGTATAAAGCCTTAGGGTTTGACCCTCGGCACTGCAAGAAAGGAGATGAAAAAGAAAATAGAAGAAATAATCGAGAAGTTAATACGATGATGAAATGCTCAAATTTGGAAAACTCTCCTGATTGAGGAACAGAAGTGTGTGTGCTTGTGTCTGTTACTTTGGTCAAAGGTGCTTTCTTTGTTAAACTTTCCAAATACTTGAAACTATATTTTTTAGACAGAGTCTCCCTCTAGCCCCAATTGCTTTGGAACTCCCAGTGTAGACCAGGCTGGCCTCAATCTCACAGAGATCTATCTGCCTTTGCCTCTGAGTGCTGGGGAGGGGGATTAAAGACCTGTACCTCCATAGTGGGCCAAAATATGGAAAAGTAAAGTTAGATTTTGGAACAGAAATTTGAAATCCATAACCTAATTATGTTATCAATCTGGTTTCACAAATACCCTGAGTCTATGGAACTTTGTTCTGACATCCTTCACCATAGGTCATTTTAACTTTCCATGTTTTCTCAGATTCTTTTTAGTTTCAACTAATTAATAATGATTATACATTAACTGATTACAAAGTAGCATATGATTTTGAAAAATATTTTTAAAATACTATATATTCACATCACAGTGTCACATAAATGCCATTAGTTTGTTATTTATTTCTTTGTTATAACATATTTCATGATATAATTATCTTGGTACTAAGGAATATGACAAACATAAATGAGATGAAGGAAATAAATGGACCATGGATTATCTGCAACACTTTCTACAGGTAGAAATTTAGAGTAAGTTAGTATTTACATCTCAAAACTGTCTATTTTTCTTGACATCTCTGAGTCTTTTATGAGTTTGAAACTAATTAGCAGACTACTGTGAGCTCAAGAAAAATCCATTATCAATTCAAAATTATTTTTCAAAGAAAAACTTTCATTTGTTAACTCTAAAATATGATAGCATTCCTTAGAAACTGAGATAAAGAAAGCTTTGAAATAGACTACATCTACATAAGTTCTATATTACCATTAACTGCTCTAACTGCTGAGGCTTAGTAAAAATAAGTAAAAAGGAGAGTGACTTAACACCCTGTGGAACAACAAAGCTGTTTCCTGAAGTGTTAAGAAGGCTGGTTAACTGCTACCATGATATGGCTGAAGGCAATAGAATTGTGTCTGACACCTGACCCATTTCTCTCACTTCGTGAGCTTAAAATAAATCCACAGACACATCCCCTTTTTCTATTTGGATTCATAATAAATGAGCGTTTACCTTCCCTTTTGTATTCACAATACTTAAAAGTATTTGGTATCTTTACTTTTACAGTAAGGTTTCCTAGGCTGGTTGCCTCAGTGAAGTGTTCAAACTCAGAATTTGCACGAATCCATATGCAGCTCTTCCGATGTTTCTGCCACTCTTAGATGGTGCTCAGATGATACATTCTGTCATCATTTTACTTCTGAGTACCTACTGCATATTACAGAAGTTTCTGTTGAAATGTATATATATATATATATATATACATATATATATATGCATATGTGTGTGCAATTTCATTCTAGAAACCATTAATAAAGGAAATAAAAAGCCTTTGTTACTTGATAATTTTGCTCTACTCTGAAGATGTATATGCTTTTTACATAATCCACAATTGGTACAGGTTAGACTTAAAACATAATGCATTATCAATGAATCTCAGCCCAGAAAAAAATTAGCCTTCTGGATGCGTATCTCCTCAGCCTTGGTGGGTGGCCAGGGCTGATGTTCCAGCTTTGATTTATAAGTTTCCCCAGATGCTTTGCAAACCTGGGGAGACAGCATCAGACAGAACCTTCCAGTTTGAACACAGTATGCTAAACACTGCTTTCCCTGAATAGTTGCTACTAAATAAGAGTATAATCTTGAATTTTATTCTCAAAGTCTCTTTTTCCATTCAAAAAGAAAATGTAAGGAAATTGTAGAAATATTAAACTTCTGGGAGACAGATATTTTATGGATTAGAAATATTTATTTAAAATTAAAAATAACTAATGCTAGTGTTGAGATTAATTAAGAGACCTGGCTATTTTTAATACAATTACAGTATACTAACAGAGAATAGGTATAAAATAGAATATTTTTAATATCACATAAAAAGAAAAAGACTTGTTTCTTCATGTGAATGTATATACATGTATTATATATAAACAAGTGTTTCTATTTTGATTTTCAAACATAAAAATTCAGACTATGGCATTTTTTTATTTATAGTCAGAATTCTCATTCATTTATTTAAAAAAAATCTCTGATTTTCATTTGGATTTTCTTCATTTAGAATGATTTTCACACTGTAATTAATAAATAGTACATATTACAGTTTTCTTACAAGGTTTTCTGTGTGCCAACCTTGCTGGTGGCCAGTAACCATTCATATAGGTTTACAATAGGCTCTCATGCTTACTCTTCAGTTTCCCCGTCTTCTATCAATGCCTATATTATAGAATATTGATTATCCTAAGTTGTCAGAGTAGTCTCTATTTTAAAAGTGTGGCAGCCGTACTCCATTTATACTCCTTTTCTGAATTGAGATAAACATAAGTGGCAAGGATATTTTTCTTCATCTTTTTTTAGGAATTTTGGTTGGAGACATAGAAATTCTGGCCAGTAGACCTTATATTATTGACATATACTTACTTCATAGGAACAAGTTAAACAAAAATATGAATTACCTCCTTGGTTTCTGGATATAGCTAATTGGCATAGTTCCAGTAAAATGGATTAAAACAGTTATTTTGATAAGGAAAAACCCATTAAAGTCTTTGGGGAGAAATTTACTACCTCTTTGTTTGGGGGAAATTGAACTAATTACAGTAACTTTTCTCTTTATCAATTTCCTCTTATACCAAGAAATACAGGATTTTAACTATGTAGCTGACAAAAAAATGTACAGCTAAAATCTGAGTCATAGAAATACATGAATATCTTGGTGTACAATTAATTTTAAAACACCTCTTATCCTGAGCCCATGAAAAACTCTCTGAGAGAAAATGAAATGAATGCAAGAGCAGGCCAGTCCAATCAGACGTGAGACGCTGCTGAAACTTTCTCAAAGCTAATTTGGGATTTACAATACAGCACATCATAGGAAACCACATTGACCACTTATAAATACTATGATCAGAAATGAAAAATAGATTCTTTTTATAAATTAAGACAAATCACAAGGAAAATAAGTTTTACTAATTAAAAATTTTAATTTTTTTCTGACACAAGTATTGGAAACAATGATTAAAACCATGTTTAAATGACACTTCTTATTTTCCAACTTGTCCTGTGCAGGGAGAATTTAGAAACATGCAAAGTTATGGTACTGAGCTGTCTGCCTCCTCTTTGGAATCTAGGCTTGTGAATGTGGTATATATTATTGTAAGAAATTTTCTTTACTAGTAAGAGCTAGGTAGAAACCATCAACTTCATTATAAACAGCCTACGATTGTATCATGCAGTTTCAAATGTCTATGACAGCTGTCTCTCTAAAGCATGCCATTAACAAGGAGAACACCTCTACACCTCATGTCCCAAGAAGAGTCCTCATCTTGCATAAGCTGCATGTCACCTTCTGAGTAATGCTTCTTTGGAAACATTTAAAACACCAGCCAGAGTTAGCTTTGAAGGCTGAGTTTGCAAAATTGGTGATTTCAGCAAGAAAAGAATAAAACTGTAATCAAGTGAAGTGTTTTTGTGCAAATACTGTAGCAGCTGCCAATATATTTGAAGTTCTATGTCTTTTTTTTTTTTTTATGGCAGGACAGTACATTCAATTTACAGTGCAAATGTAACTTCTACAAACCATACTGACAGGTACATACACACATGGCAGAAAGAGAGATTGAATTTGGTTCTAAAATATCATCTGCTTCTATATAAATCTTTTACAAATCAAACTTTAGTGTGTTTATGTTTATGATGCTAAGCCACACATATCCAGTTATTGTCAATTGCACCAAATTAAGCAGTAACTTACCCAGAGAAGCATTTCAATTTTATTTTTCTTTTGCTAACTTGAATTTGCCAGAGTTGCAAAATGAGATGTCCAGGATTAGGGTTCACTCGGCTCCTGGTTAGTGAGGGGAGCTTTCGGTCCAGCCCATCTGCCACAGCAGGATTCTGAGGGCACGCAGCTCCGGTGCTGGATCCTCAACTCTGCGGGCAGTCTTTTTTATTTATACGCATGTTGTCCTTTTCAAAACAAGCAGCCAGCTGGAATGATTCAAACCTCTGCTCAGCACACCGTTCAAATGCAGCTTCCTTCTTGGACAGGAGAATTACACCAGGGAGCGACTGGGTACAACAAAACGGCTATGAGAAGTATTTAATCACTGAATCCCAGCTGCTCCAGCTCCGCGGCCGCCCCTGATGCTGCGCATCGTGCCTAGCTGGACTCGGTCTTTCCCTCCCTCCCTCTCCTTCTCTCATATCTCCAGAACTATAAAGGCAGCTCTGCCGGGTTATGATTGGCAGAAACAGCCAATTCCTTCAGCTAATCATCCTGAAGACTTTCAAGGACCTGAAGCTGTTGTGATGTCATCCAGTCAGTGGGATGTTACACATGAACACATTCCAACAGAAACTAATTCAGCAACCGGCTGAATACCTCTCACCGGCACGCTGACTGGATGCTCCTTACGGATTTGTGTAATCTTTCATTGTACAGTTGGAATATTTCCTAGCACATCAGAGATGAAAATGCCACCTTGCAGCTATGACACTGTATCAGAGGTTGTACTGGGTTTATAGAAGTTCAGTACTTTTTTTTTTAGTTCAGTTCTTTTTTTTTTTTTTTCTATTAACGCATGCAAAGAATTCCAAACTCCACACAAGCAAGCAACCAGCAACAAAAAACTTGGATAAATTAAAGTGAGCTACCCAATCTTGAAATTTATAATATTGCAAAACATAAGTGCTATAAATAACAGTAAATATACATATAATCAGGTACTTTTAATTAATTGCAGTAATTCTGAAGTTTTTGTGGTAAGTTCCTGCCTATTCCTCAAACTGAAAACTTACCTTCATTAAATGTAAGATGATTCTCCTTTGTGTTCTGCTAACTCTTAAAACTCATGAAACCCTAGTATTTTTATATATGCTATGTAACGGTCTTTGTGCTTCTTCACTGGCGCATAGCGGTAAGGTGTTTTCAAGTACATTTCTTGATTTCAGACTATGATTCCCCGAATTCTTTTTTAGTGACTTCCTTAGTCCCCATTATTTAAGTGAACAAAGCATGCTAATGAAGGTTTGCTTCAAGGTAGAGAAGAGAAAAACAGTATTTTTTAAACTCCATTTTCCTTGGATATGTGTGTCTTTGGTTGTAAGCAGTTTGTATAATGCTGGGGCATTTTTAGTGCTAACCTATCACTACATGCTGGGAGGCAGGTGCGGGATCACCAAAGTTCAATATTTATGTGGTCTGAGCACTATATTACTGATGCTAATATACTGCATGGTATTTGATGATCTGCAAGTTGTAGACATTCACAGACACAGCAAGTTGGAGAAAAACCCATCTAGCAGGAATTGAAAGACTATTTACCATTTATATGTAAATAGCAAATACAGTTGTAAATCGTTATTTTTTCAAGCAAGCAGGTAAAGATATATTAAGGGAAATATTAAAGTATTAAAAAACATTAAATAATTATTCAGGAACTTCTCCTTATTTGTTATGGACATTTGAATGACAGATGCATTTGAAGGTCAAGTCAAAATTTTCATAGTGATGTCCATAAAAATTTGAGATGAATAAGCAATTGCAGCTAAATCTTTTAGCAGTATTATGATAAAGTAATATTAAGAGAAAAACATCATGTAATACACTCAGTTGTTGATAAAATAAATTTTAACTGCTGATTGAAACATATAGTTTGCCCTTTTATTTAATCAAGTTTATTTGCTAATTTAAGTTCTTACAAAAATTGTAAAGTGAAAAGAAACATTTTTGCAAAATGCTTGAGGTGTTTATGTTCTTGGTATACTTGGGTTTCAGAAGTCAATAAAGACTGGGACTGCAGAAGGGCCATCACACTTACTGGAACTAAGTGATAACTGAGTGGTTCTCACTGCAAAACTATCACACCAAAATGCAGAACAGGATTTACAACTTGGGCAGGGGTGATAACTGTGGATGATATTGATTTATTACATAGAAAGCTGCTGATTAGGGATTTTTCTCTAGTGCTAGTTTATAAGCACTTATTTTATCTGAATGAATGTAACAATTTCCAGAGAGAAATTAATAACATAATTTGAGGACTTTGACAATAGAAATGTGTCAATAAGTTGTCACTGGAAATTCTTACACATAGAATAACATTTGTCAATTTTAACTTTTAGAAAAAGAATCCAAAGATAAGATATTAAAATTCTACTGCAAGAAAATAAAAATTTTACTGTTTTTATCATTGTTTATTAAAAATTAAATGCAATATTTAGGATTGAGGACAGAACAATATACATAAGCGTAAATGAACTTACATCAACCAAAACTGCATTCCTTCTCTTGGGAAAAGTGTAGACTTACTAACATCCAGTATAAACAATGGAAATGAAATAACCCCAAAGTCATTTGAATACGATGTTTCATAAAATTGCCTTTGTACACTGTATCTCCAATAATTAGAAAAGAACATATTTGTCATTCTTATCTGTTGTTATTTTCTAATTTCCCATGTTGGGGAAATGAAGTAAATTATGCTGGGCTTTGAACATTGTGTGGGAATGTGGAAAGCAAGACAGAAGATAGAAAGTAATTAGTTCAGAGTCCTTTTTCTTAGGCACTCAACCTGTCAACAGTTTATTGGCCTTGAATGAGGTCACATACAGCATTTATTCCATTAGTTGTAATGAGCTATGTCATTCAAAACATTTGGCCTACTGCAATAGTTGAATTCCACAGAAAAGAAAATAGATGCTCTTATGTTTTCTTTTTTAATGTATATGTTATTGAAATTTGGGCAGATCTTAACCATATTTAAACCCTGCCCATATCTGCACCCCCATAGCCCATCCACAGGATCTCATACATTCTGCCGTATATCGAGTAAAGCTTGTGTACCCAGATGCTCCTTGGTAGGAGTTCACCCATGGAGCCTGGTCAGCCTATCTAGGGTCACCTCCTAAAAGAAGACTGACTCACCTCATCCAGTGGTGATCACCTGTGCAATATAATTTTTCTTTTAACTACCATGATATAATCTAGATTTAAAGACCCTCAATGGGTCTTTTTTCATAATCTTTATGTTTATTTATGTTGCAACTCACCTCAGGATCAGATGTAAGTCAAGATACTATGCTGAAAACTAACATTTGGGGTCTTAACATGTTTAAGATGTATGAAAATCACAAAAAATTCAAAGAAATTATATATTGGATCTTTTTAAGCTTGCTGCTGCCATGTTAACTTATTTGACAGTGAAATTGAGATGTTATCATAGAAATGTTAGAAAACTTCAAACCAAAAAGTTCAGAAAATTTAGTAATTCTAAAATTTTCAAGCTACTATTTTCTTTACAATTAGCACTATTTTTTTTTACTTTTTCAAAGATAAATTGAAATGCATTCATTTTCTTTTTTAAATATTTTATTTATTATTTTTATTTTATGTGTATGCATGTATCGCCTACATGTATATAAGTGCAACTGTGTTGTGCAACGCCCACGGAGTTCAGAATAGGCTGCCAGATCCCTTGGAACTAGAGTTATGGACAGTTCTTAGCTGCCATGTGGGTGCTGGGATTCGAGCCTGGGTCTTCTGCAAGGGCAGGCAGTGTTCTTAACCACTGCACCCTCTCTCAAGCCCCAACCATGTTCATAATGTATGCCTTCAGGGGGAATGTTTCTTATTGAGATGAGTGACCAAAATAAAAACCTTTATAAGGAAGAAAAGTAATACATTCATTTAAAATAAATATAATTTTGCACTGCAAATGCCAAAAATATTTTAAGACATTTCATGATTTCTGCCTTCACAAAGCTCTGCTGAAGCATGCTCAGGGTGTCGTACTTTTACCTACACATTTATGATGTTTTCTTCTTTCATCTCTTTGCATTAATGCTCATGTTAAATTAGCATTTTGGAATGAAAAGATGTACTTTAATTTGTAGTTCTTATAATTTTAACTAGAAATATTGATTTAACTAAACATTTGACCTGAAAACCTTTATGAATACTGAACTACACTGTCATTACTGTGGTATCATTTTCTTTTTTAAAGTTTTTTAAAAATAAAATATTTTTATTTTATCTGCCTCCCAAGTGCTGGGATTAAAGGCGTGTGCCACCACGCCCAGAGTAAATATTTAACTGTATATGTAATTGCACACACCTGTGTGTGCAATGACAGTGCAGGCCAGAGAGGGCAGGGGACCCACTGTAAGTGGAGTTAAGGAAATTGTTAGCTGCCGTGTTGATACTGGGAACCAAACCTGGGTCCTCGGTAAGAACAGTCCCTGCTGCTCACTGATGGACCATCTTTCAAATCCAATCACTTTCTGTCCCCTTTTCATCCAGTGATTGTTTTTCTGATTTTTATTGAATTTTTGTGCATTTCTTACTATACATCTTAATGATATGTAGGCTCCCTTCCCCATCTGCATGCCCCCACACTCCTCCCCACCACATTTGAAGTCATATAGGTGAGTGCCTATCATTTCAAGTTTCTGTCTCCAGAGGTTCCTCTGTGTGAGTTTATCCACAAAGTGCTTTTTAAAAATAAATATATTTTTATCGATTCTTGGAAAATTACATACACTGATTTGATCCTATTCAGACCTCCTCCCCCCATTTCCTCTCAGATCCACCCTATCTCCCTACATTGCCATTCCACCCCACCCCCCCACCATTTCATGTACTGTATCATTTTTTAAACCCTATCTTGTATTCCTCAAACGCTGTTGGATGTAGCTCCATACCCTGGAGCCTGCTCAGTCTACCCTATCAATTACTCATAGTTCCTCTGACAGGGCTGGTCAACATGTAGTGAATAAGATACTGCAGAATGCTTAGCCCTGAGTGGAGCACAAACATCCCACCCTCTTCCCAAGTCTCAGAGATCACAGGGCAGTTGGATATATGAACCCATCATTCCTGTGGTAGCATGCACAAGATCTTGCCAGAGAAAACTCAGCATGGAGGGGAGGTGGCTAATAAACCTAGCCATGTCTGAGGAACTATTAGCAATTGATAACTGCTGGAGATGGGCAGTCAGGTTTTTCAAGGTTGTGATACTGGGTTTCTGTGTGAATCACTGCTGTAAGAAGTTCCTTTGCTGAGAATAGAGAGATGCACTGATTTAACAATGATTCTTTAAAAAGGTTTTATTTTTAAATTTCTATTCTTATTGTCCCATTTGACACAAAAATATGCTTACCAATTTTTACTGAAAGAAAAATAATGAATAAAAGAATGTTCATAATTTTAAATATTTTTATTTTATTATTTTTATTTTATGTGTATGCATGTATTGCCTGCATGTATGTAATTGCACTCTTGTTGTACAATGCTCACAGGAGGACAGAAGAAGGTGTTGGATCCCCTGGAACTGGAGCTACAGACAGTTGTTAGCTGTCATGTGATTTCTGGGATCTGAACCTGGGTCTTCTGCAATAGCCAGTGTTACTAACCACTGAGCCATCTCTCTAGCCCCAACCATGTTCATAATGTATGCCTTGAGGGGGAATGCATCTTATCGGGATGAGTGACCAATATAAAAACTTTTTTAAGGAAGAAAAAAAATCTCTTGTGTTAGCAAGTATTAAGATCAGAATGAATGTGGGGCCCAAGAAGCATAAATTCAATTTTTCTCCATTGGTGTAAATGCATTCTGAGAACAATTAGTACCAAGTTTCATTACTTTTATCACAAGTGCCCCACTGTAAATGTCGATGTTATCACACATTCAGTCATTGTTGAAACATACTTAAAGAAGGAAATAAATGTGAGCTACAAGTTGGGAAAAGCAATTTTTTTATCTGTATTACTAAAGAACATTGCTTTAGCAAAAAGAAAATCCATGCTAATGCTTCAAATGAGTTCTTTGACGACAGAAGGCTGGAAAGACCAAGCAGGACGAGCAGGCCCAGCTCTACTCTAGTTTGACTTACAACTGTCTAAAGAAGACAGTTTCACTAAGTAGTAGCTGTTAGCTCAAGCATCACTGAATCACAGGAATATTTATTCTGGGCTAATGAGATACAAGAGTGTACCAGAGCAAGAAAGGGAGGCCAGCAGAAATGAACTTACAATCATCCCATGGTCCTGGGTTTAGTTGTGAAATTGTTGGTGCATTTTTCCTCTCCAGGTTTCATAAACGTTGTGAAAGTTCATTAATTTGGCCAAATTTCCTTGGGAATTTCTCATCAGAAAAGCAATGTTAAATACAGAAAAGGTTTTCAATATGCATGGGGCATGGGTATGAATTGACTTTGTTTCCTTCTTTATTTTCTTTGTAACTGTGTTTTCCAAAACTTTATTATGCTTAATGGCAATTTTCTTTTGTTACACTTTGCATGTCAAGATATTTTATTTTTTCTGATTTAATATCCTAATTGTTCAAAGTAGGAAACCTACATGTTTCACAGTTCTGACATTATAGTAATCAATTTGATAAAACCCTGTGTGTCAAGCGGGGTATTTTATTTCATCTGTTGGAAAATTCTTTCTTTCCTTGGAATTGCTACATTGTTTGTTTTCTGTCTTTTCCTGTCATTCGAGGGCAGAGTTCTCAATTTTTAGCTATTCCAGCTAGCGCTCTGATCAGCGTAGGGAATTTTAATTTCTACCAATTTGCTAGGTGTCCATGGTTTCTGATATTTAACGTCAGCAGAGTAGTGTGTGACTGTGTACGTATGTATGTATGCATTTATGTATATGTGTGTGTATGCATGTATATGAGTAGTATGTGTGTATAGTGTATGTGCATATGTGTGTCTGTGTGTAGGGATGTGTGGTGTGTTATATGCATATTAGCATGCATTAAAGTGGTGAATAGTAAGCAATATTTTAAAGCTAGTATGTCATGACTAACAATTCTCTTTTGCTTGAGAGGAGTCACAGTATATTGGTTCAGTGATGAATTCAGGCTGTGCACTAGACCTGGAGACCCAGTGATGCATTCAGTCAGCAACCAGAAGTTAGAAGCAGAGTGCTATCTTGCTGCCCGGTAAGGAGACACATATGGAGTATGAGTCATGCAGTCTTTGTGCACTGAGGACATGAACCATATCACACCATTGCTGTCCTCAGTATCAGAACAGTATTGTTCTAGGTAGGTACGCACACTTTTAAAAGTAAACTTGTTAATGAAGTGTAGGAAACCTAGAACTAGAAATGGGGATGGTTGCACGGTAATATTTCCCACATGAAAGTGTTTTTGAAGAAAACTTTTTCTCTGTACCATAATGGAAGATGCAAAGATGACCTAAACTCCATTTCCACAAGGAAGAATGGTCAGATTACTTTACATTTTAGAACCCAGGTGCTTTCATTTTATCTAGAACTCCTGAATCAAAGCACATCAGTAAAAGTAGTCTTTTTTCTCCTTTACATAATTTAAAATATTTTATATACAATTTCATATTGGCTAACTTTTATAAAATCGAAATAAACCACTGCAATGTGTGAATCATCACCTACATCACAGTAACCATCCTTTACATTAGAGAGCTAATTGTGGTTTTTCTTTTTTAAATAGAATATGTCATCGATGAAATCACTATAAACTGGCTTGAACTAAATGCATTACCTTGAAATATATTTTAAAAATGAAGACAAAATAAATGGATGTGGTATAAAAAAATAAAGTGTATTCTGATATTGTAGTAACACTAAGTAATAAAAGTATTCTATATTTGATTTGTAGCTCAGCTATTTATATCTGTGATAAGATAGGACAAGGCAGTAACCAAATAAAAAGGAAAGAAAAAAAAAGCATTTGATGATCACAGAAGTATAACAAACAATAAACAGCACTGGGCTAAAGCCGGCAGTGTTTTAGGCTCCCGTAGAGGGCAACATTGTATAAAAGATGGTGAGGTGAGAATCTGCTAATTCATCTCTGTTGATCTGCTTTTAAAAAAACTGCTGCTACTATAAGTTTGATGCTGCACTTCCCTAATGTGTAAGAGTGTACAGCAGAAATGCAGAGCAACTCTCATCAAACACATAGAAAATTAATTTGGTATCCTACTCAATGGCAGATCAGTCTACAGTTTTGCCTATAATTCGACTCAATCACTAAGTCTGGCAGCAGGCTGTATTCCATCCACCCTAGGACTAGTTTATATATACACTTACACACACATAAATAAGTTCTAATCTCATAAAATATAAATAAAAATGCCTTCTTTAATACATGGAAAATAAAAGTAAATCTCAGGTAAAAGATGAAATGAATTTCGGATAAAAGTAAACTTTGTCTTTAATTCAAACCTGGCACTTGAAATATAGCCATAATATAGGCATGAGCTGGTGGAGAAGTTATTTCTACTATTAAGTAATCATCCATTTGTTACCGTCATACCCATCTTATAAATAAAAAACTACTTGATTCACTTTGAGCATCTTGATATGCAATGTGTACTATAAATAGAAGTGTTCTTATCCAGGATATTTGTAGTAATTTTTATTTTGCATTGAAAATATCATGAAGATAATGGGTGCACATGGTACATTGTAGGATTCCATTAAAACATGCTATTTATCAGATATTCTGTAGATTTTGGTGCACACGGTGACATGGAATACATGCAGATCTGAGACATGTTGAAATGGTCAGTCTGCTAAGTATCACACATGTTGCCCTCCAGAGACACAAGTTTACTAAGAAGTCCTTTCTGACTTTATTATGATAATGTTGCAAAAGAATTATTTTAATACTTACGTAAATTAGTGGAGATTAATAGGGCATTAAATAAAAACTTTCAGTTCTTTAGTTATAAAAGTATATCTTTTAAATAGGAAATTTTGTACATGAAAGCCAAATCAAAGTATAATAAATTGTTTAGTGCAAATTAAATCATGCTAATTCTTTTGTCTATTTTTAATTAAACATTTGGCAAAAATTGGTTTGTGCTTCCATTGCAGGTTTCTAGATTTCTTATTTACTCTTCAAGCTTAAACCACTATTGAGTCTGTGCTCAAGATAATACATCCAGTGTCTAGCACATGAACATACTTGTGGACCCAGCATTCAATAGGCTGAGTTAGGACAATTGTTATGAGTCTGTCTTTTGTCTGAAAAACACACATGCACACACGCGTGCACACGTGCACACACACACACAGAATTGGACTGGATTGGTTTTAAAACTAACAAAAAGGTAGGAGGTTGGGTGGGGTTGTAGTGACATTGGAGTAGATCTTAAAGAAATTGGGGAAGGGGTTGAACATAATCAAAATACATTGCATGGAATTCCCAAAGAAATAATAAAGTTTTATTTAACAATAAAGTTCTCTTATCTTCAAACCATTTAAGAATTCCATCATTTATAAAAGGTGCTCTGACAGAATATATTGCTGAAATCTTCTTACAGAGTATTATGATCCTAGTGCAGTTATCTCTATTACACAGGTTAGGTCATGAGCAGTACATCTAGGATAGGCACCAACAGTCTCCACAACTTGACCTTTGGACTTCTCATTGTATCAAAGTGCCTTTCTGACTGAATCTCTTCAGAGAATTATCTCCACATTCCTCTATGGTTGGTGCATAATGCACCTGGTAGAGTACAGATGAGACTTGAACCAGGCATCCCAGATAGCTCTTCTGTCTATGTGACAGGGTACCAAGAATTTGCATACATTCACATTCCAATAACTGTCCCATGAATACATGGTACACTAAAGTGGCTGTATATCAGGAACTGACTAGAGAATAGTAGGAAAAACTTTTTAAGGTTTGGAGATACTTGAAAGCACAGGGAATTGAAATTTCAGTTATTGACACATACTAAAGAAAATAAAGGAATGCTGTGAGATTTTATTTTCTGTATATATAGTTTCCTTTTCTGGTTTGAAAATGATGGATAGCTAGAGAGTTTCTCAGACCCATGGTATAATATCACCATCTAGATCACCAATTGTCAAACTTCTGTTCACACACACACACACACATATACACTTGATCCATTTGATTTTTTTAAAATGTATATTTTTGATTGAATTTTTTGTGATTTTTATACATTTTAATCATATTTAGACCCACTCCCATATCTGCATGCCATATAGCTCACCCTTGGGATTTCATGCATACTGTCATATATGTCAAGGCCTATCATATCAGGTGTGTGTACCCACATGTCCCTTGGTGTGAGTTCATCCACTGGAGCCTGGTCAGTCTGTCTAGTGCCACTCCCTTAAAGAAAATTACCTCTCCATTTGATTTTTTAAAATATATTTTATTAAGCCGGGTGTGGTGGCTCACGCCTGTAGTCCCACCACTTGGGAGGCAGAGGGAGATGGATCTCTGTGAGTTCAAGGCCAGCCAGGTCTACATAGTGAGTTCCAGGCTAGCTTGGGGCTACAGGGAAACCCTGTTTCAAAAACACCAATTTTTTTTTTATTGACTCTTCGAGACTTTCATACAACGTATTTTGATCATATTTTGATCCTTCCATCTCCACCTTATTACCTTTGACCTACTCATGTCCTCTATTCTTAATGCTTTTTAAAATGTCCCACGGTGTCTTTTGTGTTTCCCGTTGCTCTTGGGTATGGTGTGAGTCCCTGGAGCCTGGCCATGTACCATGTCTCATACACTCAGAGCAAGGACTCACCTTCTCTCAGCTGTTATCACTTGTCAAGAATTCCTCACCTGGGATTGGGTGTTGCCCACCCATTCATGCTGGGTTTATGTCTGGCTTGAGCTTGAGCAGGTCTTGTGCATGCTGTCACATGCACTGTGGGTTCATATGTACAATCACTCTGGTGTGCCTGGACAACACAGTTTCATTTTATTCCTCTACCACTTCTGATTATGACAATCTTCCTGCCCGTTATTTCTCAATGATCCCTGAATTTTGAGAGGAGAGAATGTGATACAGGTTTCTCATTCAAGGGTGATGACTCTGTAGTCTCTAATTCTCTGCACATTGACTGGTTAATCACCATCTCCTGTAAGAAGATCAGAGTTAAGAGATGTGTTAATCTCTTGGTATGCAAATATGTCATTGGGGGCTGGAGAGATGGCTCAGCAGTTAAGAGCGTTGACTGCTCTTACAGAGGACCTGGGTTCAATTCCTAGAACCCACATGGCAGCTATGAACCATCCTTAACTCCAGTTCCAGGGGAATCTGAAGCCCTCTTCTGACCTCTGCAGCATTGCGTGACACGCATGTACTCAGATACATGCAGACAATACACTCATACACATTAAAAAAAAAGTAATAAAGTAAAATAAATAAAATATTTTAAACAAATAAGTCATTAAGAATCAGTTTAATACTAATTCCATTTATCCGGATAATAGTAGTAGGTTCTCCCCTATGGTCTGTGAGTAGTCTGGTTTTAGGTTCTTGACCCAGATAACCATGCCTGCTATGGGCTTTATCTGTGAAGTGGGCTTTAAATCCAATCGGAAGGTGATTGGTTACTCCTATAACATTCACACCGCTGCTCTCCCAGTGCACATGTCTTGTCAGGCCAGTTGTTACTGTAGTTCCCAGTGTTCCCAGCTGGGTGCAGTCAATGATGTTTTTCTAGTAGAATACATAGCACTTCCTAGCACTATGAAAGCTAGCTGGTAGAGATAAACCTTTGCAGTCAGGACAGCTTGATTTCCTCTCCTTTGTCCTATGACTCCCACATGTAGTGTCCTCATCCTTAGGGTCTTGTCCTCAAGTTCTGGCAGGTAACCAAGACAATAGCAGCAGGAGTGTTTGAGGGTCTGTGGGACCCTATAAGTCAGCAACTCCAAAAGGAGCTGTCCATTACTGACAATGGACATTTTATTTGCTCTCCTGTGGTATCTGGTTGGGGCATTGTCTCCTGATATAGGGTAGCTCCATAAACTCCTTTAATATTTTATTGGTATATATTTTAAGAAGTTTTTACAGTTACAGATTTCCATATAACTTTTTCCAAAGGTCTTCACAGAGTTCTTAAAGGATAAAACACAAATAAAGGAAGGACTCAGAAAAATGTTCAACAGCTTTAGTCATCTGGGAAATACAAACTAATACTACTTTGAGATTTCATCAGGTGATTGAAAAGAAGATGACAAATCCTGGAGAGGATGTGGGGAAAGTGGAACAATTCTTCATTGCTGGTGATAGTGCAAACTGGAAGAGCATGTATGGAAATCAGTGTGGTGCTTCCTCACAAAGCTCTAAGTAGATCTACCAGATGATCCAGCATACTATTCTTGGGCATATACCCAAAGGACTCTATATTCTTTGCCAGAGATAACTGCTCATCCATGTTCACTGCTGCTCTTTCTGCAATAGCCAGGAAGTAGATGCTATCTATATGGCCATCAACTGAAAAAATGGACAGTGAAAATATGCTACATTTATGCAATGGAATATCACTAAGCCCTTAAGAAAAACAAATTATGGGGGCTGGAGAAATGGCTCAGTGGTTAAGAGCACTGGTTTTCCTTGCAGAAGACTTGGGTTTGAATCCCAGCACCCACATGGCTACTAACAACTGCCAGTAACGCCAGCTCCAGAGGATCCGACGGCTTCTTCTGTCCTCCACAGGCATTGCACAACACGGGTGCACTTACCTACATGCAGCCAATACACTCATACATACAAAACAAAAATAATAAGTAAAATTAAAAAAAAAAACCAAAATTATAAAAGTTGCATGTAAATGGATAGAGCTGTAAACAATCATCCTGAGTGAGGCAGCCCAGATCTGGAAAGGCAAACATCATATATTCTCACTCATAAGTAGATGCTAGCTTTGAATCTTTAGATAGGTGTGTTTCAGTTGGAAAATCTATAGAGGTCAGATAACGAGTAAGAGCCTGGGGAGGGGATATAGAATGCAGTGATAAAGGTGGATAGAAGACTATGTTGTAGGAAGTGTTAAATGGATGGTTGGTGGGAGGGCGGGCGAGGCAGAGGCAGGACCAAGGGAGGGATCATTGACCCTAAATGTGTTTTGACATTTTCCTTGATTTATTCCATGCAATTCTGGGCCATGCCATGCCATTTTGAAATCTTCACATAAATTTATTAATAACATGTATATTATTATGAATTAATTAAGTAAACACACATAATGATTCATGAACTACAAATGTAGTTTCGTCATCTATCCATGCGGCACTGAATACAAAACACACCAAGTCATTTCCAGAGTATTAGTACTGGAAATTTGTCCTAATTCTTTTAGCTGAGTGTTCTCCTGACACGATTTTGTTTTTCAAAATGACTGCTTAGGGACAATGTTATTCTTTGGAGAATATAGAGCCAATGAGGCAGATCAGGTTATCATACAAAGAGAAATAAATGGGCCTTACAGCTCTCTTATAATAATGTAGGCATATTCATAAGGCTACCAGAATGACGAGAACATTGGCACCCTTTCAGAAGTTCGTTATTTTGTAATAATATGTTGATAGTTGATCGTTTTCAATTCACAAATTCTCAACTAAATGGGGAAATTGAATTACTGTAAAATTAGGGAAGGTAGCTCTCATTTCTTTTTATCATAATCTGAAGCTATCTTTCTGTCAGTTTATATACTTTAATTCATTTAGTTTGCAACATTTTATAATAAGAGTAGTCCCCATCTTTATTCTGTAAAATGTTAAAAGAATATGCTCACAAACACAAAAACACAAATAGGAAACAAAAGCTTTGTTGTTGTAATTTGAAAATAGTCATTGTTTGAAAATTTCAATAGCAAGGGAAAAATCCTAAAGAATGCTTTGTTTGCTGGATTTCTCTTTTCTCAATCATAGGCTTGTCATGTGACTTTGCAGTTGTTTTCCTGTAGGTATTGTCATATATCTCAAGCTTTTAATTTTTGTTTCTATCACATGACATGCCTGACCAACCAAATAAGAAGAAAGTGGAATTACGTCCCTTCCAACTTGAGGACTAGAGAAGCATATATTTTTACTTTTAAAATTTTTATTTCTTTACTGGTGTAAAGCCATTGCATGTTAGTTAGTATTTTAGAATTTAATAACCACATGATTAGAAGAAGCATTTCATTAAAGCTTTAACATATTCAACAACAATTTCCAGAGCAAAGATACATCTCTTTCAAAAGTGGCTGGAAATGTTTAAGTTCACTGTTGAATTAATACAGTTACATAATATTGAACTCAGTTATCACCTCTACTAATTAACATGAAGTAAATTTTTATGATTTCTCCTCAAATATAACTTGTTTTTATGTTGATTTTTTTGTGTACATATCATACAGAACATCCCAAACAAGTTTATTCATCTATATACCCACTTCCCAAACGGCACCCTTTCATAGCATCCCCCCTCCCACACACTGGAGCCCATATTCTCTGTCATCCCTGTTACTGTCCACTGTGTTGTCAGTGCCCCTAGCCTTTCCCCAGTGCTTGTCCATCTGTTGAATCTACTCAGCCTATCGAGAGATCCTTGTTTTAGGGAGATCAGCTCTTCCTCATCTAGCAACAATGAGTTGCCAAAATTCCCTTAGATAAGACTGGGGTCTGTTGTTCATTTTCCCAATTCTATGCTGGGTTACTATCTAGGAGTCTCTTGGACCACCCTGACCAACAACTCAAAGGACGGCATCTCCTGTCTGCCACTGTTTCTTGTTATGTAGCCTTTAGCTATACATATGGACTCTTAATTATATTGACCCTTTAGTCTTTGGTTATACTTTCCTTTTGGGTGTTTAAGACCCTACAGTTGGCCCAGATAAAGTAATTTTTTTCCCACTTTTAAGGCCCTTTGATGATCTGTTCCTCAGGGGCCACATTGGTTCCTTTCTTTTACCAGTTCCATCTATGTGAAGATAAGTCAAAGGTCCTGCTTGACCATGGCTGGCTCTGCTTGGAAGCATGGAAAAAATGTTTCTTCTGGGTTGACCCTCCTCTTTGTAGATTGGACACTGGTTCAAGTCCATCTTGTGGAATTTCCGTAGCCTCTTTGATCAAGAAGACAGGTGACCCACCACAGTTATAGGACATTTTGAGAAATGCTCATAGTCCCCTGTAACTTAGTCAACCTAGGAGGGCAAAAACTGTTTTTTATGACCCTCTGACCCAATTAGTATAGGCCTGAAAATAGGGCTGTTAAGTATCCAAGAAGGTTAGAAGGTTAATTCCACCAGTCTGGTGCTTTTAATTACCTTGTGCCATGTAGAAAGAGCTTGGGCAAAGATCAAACATTCTGAGATAAACTTTGCCTAGACATATATTATATTCCTTGATCTAGGTGTATGTATAATTTTATCTCTTATATCACAATCATTACTGTGACAGAGACACATTGACGTACAGGACCAAATCTGCCTAACTGAGATGTCTTAGCCATGTCCAGGATACAATATACCTGGCTGCCCTGTGGGATAAGCAAGGCTGATGAACATCAGCAGAGTCAACCAGGTCAACTGACTTAGTGGGCCTGCTGATGTCACTCATCAGCATTAGTTGGCATGATTTACAATCAGTCTCATTGTATAAACGATAGCAGAGTAACTAATATGTTAATTCCTTTAGCACTGTAATTGCTTGAAATTATGGGGTTGAGGAAAGGAGATAGCTCAGGTGACAAATTGCTTGCCCCAGAAACCTGATGGTGTAATTTCAGATCCCAGGAACACACATAAAAGTTTGATACAAAACTGCATGTGTCTGTAGTCCTAGAACACCTCTATGGAGAGATGGGAGACAGAACTTCAGGAAGATGGTGAGACCAGCTAGTCTGGCAAATTCAATAGTGAACAATAACAGACTCACTCTCAAATGAGTTGAAAGTCTAGGGCCAGCACCTGAAGTTGTCTTCTGATCTGCACATGGGCTCCTCCACAGCACATACGCAGCTGCACTCGCATATAGCCATACACATACACACAGATATCTCTGCTGCTCATGCACACAAACAGCAAATAGCCTATTAAGTTTAAAGATAAACTGTTTATGAAACTACTAAAATTTGGAAAGATTGTCGCATAGACCTGTTTATCTAAAACATAAACTGGCTTTTCTCTGGGTGTAAAACCATCCCTAAAAGATCCTAAGTCATCCATGTTGCCATACACCTGTTATCCCAGCAGTCAAGAGACACCATAGAAGGTGGAAACCAGCCAGGTGGTCTGCATAGCATGTTCCAGGCAAATAAGGGCTACTTAGTGAGACACTTTTTCCTAAAACAAAGCAAAACAAAAATTCTATTTAATAGGAAAGCATGTAAAATGAAATGAGGAAATGACTGATTCCATGTTTCTTATCACTAGATTTATCACAAAACTTTAAAAATAATTTATATCTACAGTAGGATTTAAAAATAAAAACTTTATAAAAAAGTGACGAAAATGCAAAATCTTTTGCATTGTGCTCCCTTCTTCTAAGTTCATGTGTGTGTGTGTGTACATATATGTACATTTAAAATGTTTGCATGTACACATAATAATTATAATCAAGGAAGAGAAACTGAGCGGGAGTGGAGGGCCATGGGAGAAGTGGAGGGGAGACTGGGAAGGATGGAAACAATTGAAATTTTCAAAAATAAAAATAAAAAGTAAAAAAAGAAAATTATTATTAAAAAGTAAGAAATTTTGGAAAATTTAGAAATTAAGGAAAAGAGAGAATCTTTGAAGAGTGAAGGGGGTTTCCAGGCAGGAAAATAGCCACTGAATTTCCTTTGTCTAGGGGTTTTGTCGAGCTATAGCAAAAACTAGCAAAGCCTAGTCATCTGTGCTGAGACTTCCTAATTCTCTAAGCTCCCATAGGCTGAGCCAGTAGAGGCCCACTGTTCGCATGTCCACCTCATCCAACAAAGATGACCCTGCAGGACTGCATGCTACCAGCCCACTTAGGGGTGACTGAATTCCCCCCTTGGTCTATCTCAGACTCCACCTTTGCCTTTGACTGTCTGATAGCTGTTAATCATTTTGCCAGAGTGACTGTCCTCTGATCTTGCCCAGTGGTTAAGAGTATGCATTACTCTTGCTGAGGACCTGAGCTTGTTTCCTAGCAAGCAGATTTGCTGGCTCATAATCTCTTGCAACTCCAGCTCCAGAGGATCTAACACCCTCTGCTGGCCTCTATGGGCACCTGCACTCATGCACACAGAGACACATGCATACACAAAGTTACCATGAAAATAAAAGTTCAAAAAGAAGCTCTTTGGGCTAGAGAGATGGCTCAGCAATTTAGAGGGCTTATTACTCTTCCACATGAGCACCCACATGCTGGCTCTCACTGCTGAACTCCAGTTGCTTTGATGCCCTCTTCTGGACTCAGTGATCTGCATGTATGTGGTGCATAGAGAGCCACACAGGCACACACACATACACATAAATATAATAAATAACTCTTAAAAAACAAATCAGAATAGCTCCCCAAATAATATATACCAGTGTCACCAAGCAACAAAGTGATAACAGTAAGAGTAAAATTCTTTTAAACCCTTGTAACTTGGAATATGGACTGAACTATTTCAACCTTTTTAAGAATACATCTATATTTTAAACAAGCTCCAGACCAAGTCGGGATAGACACCGTGAAAACCTTACTGGAGTTTGTATCAGACAGCATTCCCTAGAGGAAAAGAACCAGCAAAATGAATATGTATTCAAAGATATTAATTCAACTGGCCTCCAAGATTCTATTAAAGCTGTCCAACAGTTGTGGTCTCACACCAGAATCCAAGAACCCAAGAGGCTACATGCTTCAGTAGTCCTAATCTGGAGGCAAAGGCCTTGAAGGTTCCTGGAGAGTACCTGATACTCAGACCTCATTGGAATATTTAGTTATAAATGCATTTTATCATCATTAAATTCACTGGTCCTCATATTGGCAAAAATCAGTTGCAGTAGTCATAGCAGTAGACAATTTCACTAGAGAGAGTGAAGGGAGAGCAAAAGCTTTCCTCTTCCATATCCTTTTCTCTGGGCTATTACCAAAGGTGCAGCCCACATTTAGGCTGGGTCTCCCCACATCTAGTGAGCCAACCAAGACAAACCCCACACCGGTGCTCAGACTAATCCAAGACAGACAATCCCTATTTGAGACACTTGCCCCAGGTGTTTCTGGGTTCTGTCAAGGTGACAATTAACCATCACAGAGTTCATGGACACTTGTAGTCTATAATTAGTTGAGTTATATCAGTAACAGTAACAGGAAAAAGAAAGAAAAGGATTAAAATAGAATCCAAATACAAAAGCAGCTGTTTCCTCCTGGTAAAGAACAGCATACACTGGAGGAGCCGCATATTTCCAAGTAATTTTTCTTTTCAATAACTCACTCCCCACAGAAAAGTCTACTTCCTAATATAAAAAAGGAGACCTTGGAACACAGAAGGGTTAAGGATCTGTATGTTCAAGGCAGAGAAGTGGCACTGGAATTTAATTTGTCCAATCCCAGGGCCTTTAAATACTATTTTTATTGGGCTGGGTGTGGTGGCACATGCCTTTAATCCCAGCACTGGGGAGGCAGAGGCAGGCCGATCTTTGCGAGTTTGAGGCCAGCCTGGTCTGTCTACATAGTGAGTTCCAGGACAGCTGGGGCTACAGGGAGACCCTGTCTCAAAAAGACAAAAAATATTTTTATTCATTCAAGAATTTCATACTGTTTATTTTGGTCATATTCAGACCTTCTGTCCCCAAACCCCCTCCTTACTACTCTCATAACTTCATGTATTCTGTTATTTGTCCTTTTTAAAAAAATGTGTATTGTGTATAAGCTGTGCTTTCAAGGTGCTCTGGGGTTTGTGTGTATCCCTTGGAATCTGGTCAACGTGTCACATCAGTAGGGAAAACTGACTCACCTTCTTCCAGCATTTATTAATTGCCAATAATCCTCAGCTAGGCCTCAGGCTTCCTGCCTACCTCCTCCATCCATATTGGTCCTCTGTCTGACTTGAGGTTGTACAGGTTTTATGCATGCTGTCATAAGAGTTATTAGTTCATATGTGCAACTACCCTGTGGTGTCCAGACAGCACAGTTTCCTTGAATTCATCTACCACCTCTAGTTCCTACAATATTTCTGGTCTCTCTTCTGCAACGATCCCTGAGCTGTGGGAGGAGAGGGTATGTCTCATTTAGGACTGAGCATTCCACAGTTTCTTCTGGTCCTAACATTGACCATTTATTGGTCTCTGTGTAAATCAACACCTGCCGCAAGAAGAAGCTTCCCTGGTGAGAGCTGAGAGATGCACTAATCTATGGGTATAACAATGTCATTAGGGAGTCAGTTTAATATTATGTCTATTTAGCAGAATAATAATAGGAGGTTTTTCCCAATGGCCTGTGTGACCTGTCTAGCCACAGGTACTTGGCCCTGATAACAGTGCCAGATATTGACTCCCTGTTGTGGAGTGGGGCCTGACAGTTTTAACCGAGAACACACAGACACAATAGGAGCACCATTCATTTTTTAAATGTCCAGAGGCATTTTCATCTCATAGTTTGACAAAGTATACTAAACCTTCCAATCATTATAGTTCAGAATATTTGAATTTTGAAATAAATGTGAAATAGGTCAGCAAAAAGTTAGGTGAACATTAAATATTAAATCTTTATGAAAATATCTTCAGAGGCAATTTGTTAAAAAAGAAGGCAGTCCAAATGACAATCAGTAAACTGAGAAAGTCAGTTTACTTGCTCTAATTAAGTGGAACACACAATAAAGCTTAAGAATGTAAGTAGTCATAGGAACCTGTTAGTCCGGTCGTCTGAGCAACCCTCTTGGACAAGGGCAGTTACGGGTAGGTCCTACTGCTGAAGTTTCCTGTCTGTACGACAGCATTTCATACTTTTCAGAATTTTGTTTGAGTGGCCTATAATTGTCAATCATATATGAGCCAGAATGAGGTTGGCAGGTCGGTACTTCTGACGTCCTGCTTCTGCCGTGGTCTCCTTGTGCTGTGTGAGATGTGTGCCTGAAGGACGGTTCTTCCTTCCGCGGTGGTGGCTAAATATGGAAGGCTCAGAAACAGCAGTAGCACTTCCCATTCTGTCTTCTGTGCTTCCAGACTCTCAACTTCCACCCACCTTTCCAGTTCAAGATTTTAGGTCATTGACTGATAAAATGAAGGTGTTTGCAGCAGCTAACATCATACCTCATGGTCAACAGGGATTGCCAAAGGCAGTCATATATGTAATAGCACCAGAAGATCAAAACTTAACATCAGTGGAATGTGAGAGGTGCATTTGTGTGAAGGAAAATCCACGAGTAGTAGAGAAATGGGCCTACCATGGTGTCCTTCCTCTATTTTCTAAATACATTGTGTGACACATTATTGCTTATGTTACTATTCGAAAATAGTTTTTGTGTGCTTGTGTCTGTGTGTGTGTGCTGTGTGAATATATGCATGTTCAGGTTTGAGGCCCATGAATTCTGGTATGGGAAGCATAGGACATGTCAAGAGTCTTTCTTACATACTCTTCATCCCATTCCACTGAGACAGGGTCTTTCACAACATGGAGTAGGAGGGTAGCCAACAAGCCTCAAAGATCTTGTCACCTGCCCCCAATAGTGCTAATGGGAAGGATACATATCCCTTTTCTTTTACATGGGTGTGGGGATTTGAACTCTGGTCTTCATGCTTATGCAACAAGTGCTCTTAACCACTGAGCCATTTTCTCAGCCCTGGAAATATTTAAATTTTCTAATACATGTTTCTGCAGCAATGAGAGTTAATTAAAAGTCCACATTCAATGAACAGTGTTATATTTCTGCTCTGCAAGGAATGTTGAATAGAATCAAAAAGGCTATGTGGAAGGCTGGAGAGATGGCTCAGTGGTTAAGTGTACTGGCTGCTCTTGCAAAGGACCTAGGTTCAGTTCCCAACACCCATATGGCAGCTAGGTCCAGGGTATCTAATGCCCTCTTCTGATCTTTGTAGGCTTGCATAGCATGCGTACACTTATAACATGCAGGCAGTACACTTACACATATACAATTTTACAAATAATAAATAAAATATATTTTAAAAAGGCTACGGCATATAATTTTTTATTAAGACTATCTCTGAAAAATCTGTGAAATGATCTAGGATCTATTGAAATTGCTATAGAAAAGTTAACTGCAATATGCCAACAGTGATGATTTATTATGTAGATAACCAGAAGCAGGCTTACATGATGATCAAAATACACATCTTCATTTATAACATGACTTCTTATAAAGTAACTTTTATCCTTTAAACTCTGCTTTCTTCCATATATATGTCAAATGAAATAAGATATTAGTATTGACCCTCAAGAAGAAAAATACCCTAAGAAGCTCAGAGATATCATCTGAAGGTGGCAATGCTATATTGCTATACCTAATACTATACTGATATAGTTTTCTTCCAATTTTTAGAATTAGAGCAAAGTCACTGGAAATTAATCTGATGATTGCCATTACTGTGATTATTATTTTAAAACTAATTATATCTTAAAATTGATGATAGAATGAGTTCATTTAGCTATTGAAAGTGAAAATTTTGATAGAACAGGGCACATTAATGAAAACAACTTGTTAACTAAGTTAAAAAGCTGAGCTGAAATGTGCCTGAAACACAGTTATGACATAAGTAATTCGTAGCTGAGTCCAAGCAGTCATTGAAAATATATTCCTAGTCAATTATAAATATTTGTAGTTGAAAACAGCTAGATGAATTGAACTGCTGTGTTTTTTTAACAGATAGCTAATATTGAATATATACGTTCATAAATTTTGCCATTATAATAACTTCTTGCTTTCTTTGATGTCTATATTGATCATGTCATAACTGTGTTTCAGGGCAGTCTTTTCATTTCTGTTGGTAAATAGTAGTGGGATTTCTGCATTAGTAAAGTGTGCATCTAACTTTTAAAAAACTGCCAAACCTTTCCAGGGTTGATGTGCTGGTCTTCACATTTCTCAGCACTATGTAAGACGTCTGCTTTCCTGGCCCGCCACAACATGTGCTGCTGCAAATTGTCAAATGTGAATCATTCTAGTAGGTGCCACGGATTTTCATTGTGGTCAATTTGCATTACCCTAATAACTAATGAAGTTATACATCTTTTTATGTGAGTTCTTTAGACTGGCCTCCAACTTGCTATGTAACCAAGTGTGACCTTGAACTTTTGATCCTCCTGTTTCCAACCTCCCAAATGCTATGTACCTAGATTGTACATCTTATTTGGTGGGAATATCTGTTCAAATGTTTTGTCCATTTACGAATTGGCTTCTCTTTATATTATAAATATTTTATTTTTTTTAATTTTTAATAACTACATGATTAGAAGAAGCATTTCACTACAGCTTTAACATATTCAGTAACACACTCTAGAGCAAGAGTACACCTCTTTCAGAAGTGGGTGTAAGTTTCTAGGTTCACAGTTGAATTAATACAGTTATATATTATTGAACTCAGTATAAGCCCTGTAAGACATAAATTTGGATAAGTTTTTAACCTTTAAAAAAGATCTCCATTTCATTTTAGAATATATTGTTCCTTGCAGAAAGACTCAATGTTTTTGCTACTAACACTAACACTGAGATGTTGGCGCATGCATCTCTAATCTGTATGTATCTGATTATTCCTAGTCATAATCGGATGCACTTGGATCCTTGGCCCTGTGTATGTGTATAAAGTCATCGGGTAGATTTCAATGGTATTGTTTATCACCTCTACTAATTAGCATGATGTAAATTTCCATGCTTCCTCCTCAAATATAATACATTTTAAAAAATTTGTTGATTTTTTTGTGAACATCCCAAACCATCTTATTCAAATATACACCCACTTCCCAGATGGCACCCTCCTATAGCCTCCCTCCCCCCACTAGAGCCCTTATACTCTGTTATCCCTGCTACTGTCTGCTGTGTTGTTAGGACCCCCAGCCATTCCCCACTATTTGCCCTTCTGGTGAATCTAGTCAGCCTATCTAGAGGTCTTTGTTTTAGGAGGGTCAGCTATTCCTCATCTAGCAGCAATCAATTCTCAATATCCCTTTAGATAAGATTGGGATCTGCTGTTCATTCTACCAGTTCTATGCTGAGTTCCTATCTGGGAGTCCCTTGGGCCACACAAGCCAGAAACTCAAAAGAAAGTATCTCCTATCTGGCATTGTTGCTTGTCATGTAGCCTTTAGCTATATATATGGATTCTAAAGAAATTATATTGGCCCCTTTAATCTTTGATTGTACTTTCCTTTTGGGTGTTTAAGGCCATACATTTGGCCCAGGTAAACCAATTTATTTTTACTCTAAAGGTCATTTGAGGATCTGTTCCTCAGGGGTCACATGGGATTGGGAGGAGCCCCTGGATATGTGTTCTGCCTATGTGAAGATAAGTCAGAGGTCCTCCTTGACCATGGTTGGCTTTGCTTGGAAGCATGGAGGAAATGATTCCTCTGTGTTGACCATCCTCTTTGTAGACTGGACACTGGTTCAAGTCCATCTGGTGGGATTTCCTCTACCTCCTTGTTCAAGAGGACAGGTGACACACCACAATTACAGGACATTTTGAGAGATGCTCATAGTCTCCTGGAACTAGTCGACCTAAGAGGGCAAGGAGCAAAAACTGTCCTTTATGTCCCTCTGACCAAATTAGTATAGGCCTCAAAGTATGTCTGCTAAACATCCAAGAAGGTTAGTTCCACCAGTCTGGTACTTTTAATTACTGTGTGTCATGTCGATAAATCTTGGGCAAAGACCAATTGTTCTCAGATAAACCTTACCTTGACACATATTTCTTGATCTT